>NW_011895773.1:0-913 GCF_000151845.1 Pteropus vampyrus | reverse complement strand
GTCCTTCTTTTGAACTTTCTTTGCACCCTGTTAGCGTATCTTTTAGAGAGCTTACATTATTCTATAGGTTATTTACCAGACTGAGTTCCTCAAGACTAGAGATGTCTTATTCATCCTTTCATGTGCTTGAAGAGTGCCTGATACATTCATTGTTGGTACTCAATTTCAATTTGTTAAAAAAGAAAAAAAAAAATCCTGCTTTCTGTTTCCTGTGTTTGCCCAGATTTCTGTGTGAGGATATGTACTGTCCTTTGAATGAGTGGCGCAGCACCCCTAGGGACAAGGAGTTAGGAGAGATCTTGGGCAATAAACACAAATGAATCATCAGTCACTTCTCTGTTTTTAGTGGACTTTTCGCAATCATTCTCTTGATCTGCCTTTAGCTGTTGATAGGAACTGTTATGATTCATATCTGAACAAGAAAAATAGATTCGGTGGCTTACCTGGGGTCACACATTCAGTCAGGAGACCACCAGCCTAAGGCTCTTTTTGCTGTACTAAACTGCCTCCTGAAAGGCACCTGTGCATCAGTTTTTACGAAAAATTCTTTATAAATGATGTGATTGGTTTCATCCTGTCAAAGGTAGGGAGTGAACAAAGGAAATCTCTCCTAGTTTGTTCTGAATATTACTGTTCTCTTGAGTAAATATACTGCACTTATATAGTAGCCATGTTCTGAAGAAGTAGCATATTTAGAATTTGGGCAGTTAGATTTAATGTTAAGTGCACCAAAGGAACATGTTATTTGAAATCATATTGTAGTCTATCCTGTTTAACGTGAAGAATTTTGGGAGGATGTATATAAAGTGCAAATTCAGGTTTTCATACATCAAGTTTACTCCAAGGACACACCTGCTTTGGGAGCGCACTTCTCTGCAGGACTCAGTGTTCCTGTGAAAGGAAAAGAAAACAC
>NW_011895772.1:2294-3063 GCF_000151845.1 Pteropus vampyrus | reverse complement strand
CTGGTGTGGGCGGCTGGCTAGGCGGTGATGTCTTTCGCAGAGGCAGGGGACGAAGGGGAAAGCATGTGTGTTAGTGGGCCGGGGCTGCCACACGGAGCCACAGACCGGGTGGTTTAATCAACAGAAATGTATCGTCTCACCGGCTGGAGGCCAGAAGTCCAGATCCGGGTGTTGCCAGCGTCGGTCCCTTCGGAGGCCTCCCTCTCTGTCTTGCTGACGGCCATCTTCTCCTTGTGTCTTCACGGCCGCCCCTCTGTGTGTCTGCGTCCCTGTCCACGGATCCCCGAATCGCCTCTTCAAAGAACCCTGTCTCCAGATGCAGTCACGCGCTGAGGTACTGGGGGTTCGAGCTTCGACAAATGAATTTAGGGAGCGTACTACACCCCCATAACACCATGCATGCAATTTGGCCAGGTTGAGCTCTGAGAACCGCAGAAATACACAAGAGGCGACGCTGGATGTGTGTGTCGGGGTTCGGAGCTGTGACTTTGGGAGTGGGTGGGAAAAAATTGGTAACTCGAGCCACGGGCATGGGGGAATAGGTCCGAGAGAGAGTGAGGAGGAGAGAGACCCAGGACTGGGCATGGGATGGGCAGGTGGAAGCTGCGGCTGGTGGCACAGGACAAGATCCAGGGGACGGTGGAGTCACAGGAGGGACCCAAGGAAGAACTGGCTTCAAGGAAGCGGGGGTCGTCACCGTGGGGAACGGCCGTTTTCCTCTCTGGCACGCGCCCCATTTCATGTCTTCCACAAGGCAGTGGAGGACTTA
>NW_011895772.1:0-714 GCF_000151845.1 Pteropus vampyrus | reverse complement strand
TTAAGATTTCAAAGCACCCCTGACAAAAATGCTTCGATGAGCAGTTATGAAGATGCTTAAAACAAATGAAAAAATAGCAAGTCTCGGCAAACAAATAGGAGACAGAGAAAGGAAAGAATCTGTGTACTGGAAGATAGAACAATAGAAATTACCCGATATGAACGACCAAGAGACAATGGACTGGAAAAAAAGGAACAGAACCTCAGGGACCCAGGGACTGTAACAAAAGATCTAATATTTGTTACATCGAGTCCTGGATGGAGAGGATGGAGCTGGAATAATAGCTGAAAACGTCCCAACTTTGGCAAGAGACATAAACCGATAGATTCAAGAAGCTGAATAAGTTCTAAATATGAGAAATCCGAAGACACATCATCGTCCAAATTCCAAAGACTAAAGACCAAAAAAAAAAAAAAAAATCTTAAAAGCAGTGAGAGAGAAACAATTCCGTAGGGGAAACAATTCAAATTATAGTAGATTTCTCACTAGAAATCATGGAGGCCAGAAGGAAGTGGTGACATTTAAAAAGGGCTGGGGGGAAAATATTTAGAATTCTACACTCGGAGAAAACATTCTACAGAGTATAAAAGGAAAACTAAGACTTTATCACATGAAATAAAACTAAGTGAAGTAGCTCGGGATACAAGATAAACATACAGAAAACTGATCTCTACACACAATGAACACGTGGACACCGAAATTTTAAAAATACAA
>NW_011895771.1:3042-4616 GCF_000151845.1 Pteropus vampyrus | reverse complement strand
TCGGTAGGCATCGTTCTCTCCATCCAGCTACATTTCTTTTGGGTTTATGATTCCAGCATCTACCCGCCTGGCTGCTGCTGAATCTGGTTTTAGTTGCATCTACATCGCCTGTCTTTTAGTTGTCTGGTTTAAGCTGAGGGCCGCAGAAAAAGACTGAGTCTAAATGAAGGGACTTCGGGCAAATCAGCTGTTTGGACTCTTCTGTCATCTGCTAGTTAGGGTCTTGCGTCTGACTTCCTGGTCCTCCAAGGTCATCAGGGGACATCTCTAAGGAATGAGAGGCAGTGGCAGGGAATGTCTGCCGTTCAGCAGCATGCAGTGTTCTTATCGTCAGAGAGATGCATTGTATCCCCTCGTTAAAGCTCCAGTCCCTCATCGCTGGGCTTCTCTTTCTGCAAGACTGCATGCTCTCTGAAAGAAGAAAGCTAGTGATCTGGGAGAAGGGTCTTCATGCTCCCCACAGCTCCTGGCTGTCCACTGAGAACTCAGAAAGAGATGCAGGCTCTACTATAGGCCTCTTCTCCAGTTCATTTATATCCCCAAACAGGGATTGAGTTCATCCAATGTATCAGGGACTGTGGCAATTTAGAGCAATGGGGAGTGGGGAGAGGGGAGTGGGAGAGTAGAATGGGACAAATTCTCCAAAAAAGTGAAATATCTATCGATAACCTGCAAATCTCCATGGGCTGTAGGCTTGGAAGCAGGAGAAAGACAGGTCTACCTGTATGAGTGGCTCTGGCATGAGGCTTAGGTGCCTTTATTTCTCTCTAGGGATTCTTCCACAGCCACCAGTTCCATTCCCTTTGCTTATTCGAATCATCCTGAAGATCTTTGTAGGTTGTTTCCTACATGGAGATAACAGGAGAAAGATTCCGAACTGCCTCTATAACTTGTACTGAATTAAAGTCAAGTCACAGAAAGGAATCAGGAATGCAGATGTCTTCCTTTGCATTCCAAGAATCAGTGACTATAACTTAACATTTCTTTTTTTTTTTCTATAATGTAGCCACAAGGAATGATTTCAACCAGAGATTTTATAGCAGTTGTTTTTTTCATGTATGACGCACACATTTCCATTACTGGGAGTGTCTTATATTCAAGCATGCAGGAAACAGTGGGAAATGCAGCAACTCATCTGAACTTTTAGGGCTATAAAGCTGAGTATCCAAGTATTTAGAAATAGCCTTTACTGGAGTAGTTGTGACATAAGCTGAGAAGTGGATGTGGCTCATATGGTCCAGGTCAGGAAAGGCTGAGGCGGTTACGTTCTCAATAAGCATGGCGGGGTGGTGGGAGCTGGACCGTGCTGTGCAGGAAGTGTCACGGTGTCCACGTTCTGCACAGTGTGGGTTTCACTTTCATCTTTGTCTCGAAGCAGGAAGTGACTCTTTGTGCCAAAAGAGTTTAAAAATCCGTCCTATCACCACAGCCTGCAGAAGACTGATGATCCTACAGAGAGCACACAGCTGCCAGAGAGAGAATGCACTGGTTCCTACAAAGAGACTTGAATGAAGCTGCTGGCAGACACAGAAGCCTGAGATCAGAGACAAATGCAATGAGGAAACACAGCCAGA
>NW_011895771.1:0-2032 GCF_000151845.1 Pteropus vampyrus | reverse complement strand
TCTTGCAAGATTTCTCCTTCTTCTTACAATTTCACTTAAAAGAAAGTGGATTCTAGAATTGGAAGTAGTGTTAAAAGAGAAAACTAATAGAAACTATTCTCTGTGTCTAGTTCAAATTTATCTTGCAAGATTTCTCCTTCTTCTTGCAATTTCATTTAAAAGAAAGTGGATTCTAGAATTGGAAGTAGTGTTAAAAGAGAAAACTAATAGAAACTCTAGTGAAAAGAAAAAGCAACAAATGTCAAATAGAGTTTAGGCTTATTAAAACCGTTCACCAGGTTTCACAAGGGTTGGCAGGCTCACATTTATCCTGAATGGTTAATGTTCAATTCTTACCTCCTTGAGGAAAAACTGCCAAGCAGCCTAATAAACCATGGGCTCCTTACCAGAGACAGCTTAAAGATTTGTAACATACAAAGTTTTGTAACATCTGAGCTAAAAAAAAAAAGCCTTTCTACAGATTTAGTTTCCCCAATTAGGACACTGGCTTCATGACATTAGACCTGAATGTGTGAATATTTTGCAATGCGAATGTACTTAATTTTAGGATAAAGCCATGGGACACCTAGTTTTGCAGCTGCCTGTCCGTCACCTTTATCTCTACAGGGAAAATAAAGAAAATACACAGTTTGCTTTGGTTGCAACAAAAATCAGAATGTTGATTGCACGTGGACAAAAATCAGAATGTTGATTGCACGTGGAATGATATAGTTCACACCATTTTAAAAATAATCCGTACTTTTTTTTTTTTTTTTGCCTTCTACTTCCTGAGAACTCTGAAATACATTTTCTCATTTGATTCTTAGAGGAAATTTGTGATTGTGGAAACAGATTCTCAAAGCTCAGGGCCACAGGGGTTACTGGCTACTCAGACCACCCCCCGCCGCCCCCCGTCCCTCTGCCCATTTCCTTCCCCCAACTAGTGTCTTAGCTTGGGCTCCTGTAACAAAGTGCCGCAGAGCTGGTGGCTTAACCAACAGACATTTATTTCTCCTAGTTCTGGAGGCTGGAAGTTCAAGATCAATGTGCCGCCGATATTGTTCCTGCTGAGAGGTCCCTTCCTGGCTCGCAGATGGTGCCTTCTTGCTGTGTCCTCACCTGGCAGAGCAAGACAGAGCACTGGCTTCTACTCATAAGGACACCAATCCCATCATGGGGGCTCTACCCTCGACTTCACCTCATCCTAATCCCCTCTCAAAGGCCCCCCCTCTTAACACCATCATAATTAGGACTCAGTACATAACAACCAGCAACTAATTCCTGCAGATATGACATCCAGAAAGCTTTTCGCGACATCTTGTTTTGATTTGAGTTTGGTGGTCTCTCTATCGGCCACTCCAGAGCCTCTGGATCTCCTTCTAATCATCTTGCTTATACCAGTGGATCTGAATAACTGAGAGTTTCTAACACCGTTTACCTCTATGGGCCTTGTGATTCATTCTCACCAACAGAATGTGGGCCACTGATGTACCCTTTTGCACATCTGGCCCATAACTCTCCCACGCACAATTTTTGTCTTTCTCTATCCTCAGTGATTTTGGAGGCCACATGTTGAAAATAGCCTGAGTGAAAGAACGTTTTGAATCTTGCTTTCTATCAAAAGAAAATATATACATAAAAAGCCCCTTTCTTTTATCAAAAGATAATTTAAATTTTACTATAACTTTACAGGGTAGATTATTGGAACTGGCTACCGTTAAAGAATTAAAAATAACTTGAAAATATAACATTGCCTTTTTCACTTTAGATAAAAGTGAAAATGAATATCTTGAGCTTGCTGAAGATGCTCTAAGATCTCTTCTGCTTCCATCAAATACCAGTGTGAAAGAAATTCCCCTACTATGAGGATTATAAAAACAAGTCGTAATAACAGTTTAGATGCACATTATCCTCTAAAGGTGTTGTTGAAAATCCAACCTAGGTGATATGAATTAACGAACCAGAAACAAGCTTGTATTTTACACTTAAAACTTATATATTGATATATACAGTGTTCACTAAAAATTTACATAAAGGTGTTTAGTATAGAATT
>NW_011895770.1:5319-7366 GCF_000151845.1 Pteropus vampyrus | reverse complement strand
TGTATTTTTAACATTTCCTGAGGCAGCTCCCAGCTGTTTTGCCTTCAGACACTGTTACCATGTTTGTTAAAGTTCTGGTTACAAAGCTGAATAGATTTTAAGTGGTGTGCACCAATTTTATTTTCCCATAAGCCTTGTTATTTTTGGTACACAATTTTTCAGAATAGAAAGTTTTCTAGGAACATAAATTTCATGTTCTACCAAAAACTACGGCAGTTATAAATTACTTTCTTAAAGAATGGATGACTAGTATGTTTTGATGATATGGACTGTCATTAGTTTGTTTCTCTAATCCCAAGGATTTTCGGAGAGGAGAGGAGTTGGGAGTTAATCAATTAGCTCTGTTAAGGCTTGAATGACTTCAATGTCTTCCTAACTCTTCCATTTGCTCCCACCTGGTGTCTTTTTTCTGTTTCTTGAAAACATCATGCCCATCTCAGGGCTTTCACAAATATTCTCCTTCTCGTCATTCAAGACTCAGCTCAGATGTTATCTTCTCAGAGAAACCTTTTTTAACCACCTTACCTAAGGCTGCACTCCTCCAAACTTCTGTCCTCTCACATATCACATTCCCCTTTCATTGCCTTCCTAACGTTTAACATTTCCTAATTTTTCTTTGTTGCTTGTCAGACCCATAAAAGCTTGGACTACATTTGCCTTGTTAACTAGAGAGATGAAGCCAGAGACCAGGGTGCTCATGGCCAGAGGGATGGGTACAGCAAAAAGGCTCCATCACCTGTAATCTACAGTCTACCTACCTATGTGTCTAGTCTCATTGCATACTGCTTTCCCTAACATCTTCCCATCACAACCCTAGCAATTATTGAAAATTTAGAAGGAACAGCCAGTCTCCTAACCTGATCATAGGCAGCACGCTACCCCTGCTTGTTCATTGATAAATCTTCAGTGTCTAGAACATGTTTGCTTCTAGGAGGTATCATGAAAAATATTTCTTCCATCATCATATATTTGACTACCTTTACCTTTATCTACAGAAGGAGATTTGACTTTGAGTGGTGAACACACAATGTAATATACAGATGATGTATTACTGAATGATACATGTAAAGCCTATATAATTTTATTAACTAATGTCACTCCAATAAATTTAATAAAATAAATAAATATCAGAAAAATATTTCTTGATTGTATGACATAATAAAAGAAAAAAATACTAATTGACAAATTAAAAGATATTTCTCCAGCTATTCAACCCTTAAATAGTTAAATCTAGTCCATTCGTTTTGTTCTCCCCTGTGCATTTGTGCTCACTGTCTGATTGGCTTTTGATGCATATAGGTGAACAGAACTATCACACTTTCCAGTTCTTTTTGTTTTCTGTGTTTTCTTATGGAACATTCTTCAGCTTTTTTCTCTGTTAGTTTTGATGTTTCTTTAAAAAAAAGATATGTATCATCTAAAGACAATAGTTAAAAACAAGTAGAGTAGAGTCAATGGATGTCTTAGTGACTCAAACAATTTGAGTACAGTGTGTTCTACTGAAAACACTTGCTTCAAAAGAGACAATAGATAACAGATTAAAGGATCTTAATATTCATTTTGGAATGGGTTCATGTCTATAGAGCCTTATGTCTTTTATTGTCACAAAATATTTGAAAATAAATTTCAGTCTCTATGATTATTCTTTTAAATATGACATAAAATTCCTATTTTTTTCCCTTTTTCCTAATCTAAGCTCCAATTTCAAAGAACGATTCTCCAGGAAAGCAAACTACTTTAGATCTATAAAATCAAAACTATGCTTTAGTTAGAATTAATATTTAGATTATCCATAATAATAAAATTACTAATTAAGCCATAAAAATTTGAACCAAATAGGTATTTGGGTCTATAGGAACCATATGATACAATATGTGCTTTTTAAATTTTTTTAATTAAATTTATTTTTTAGGTTGGTGTCATATAACTATAATCACAGTGAAAGATATGAGCACTGGTTATAGTTGGTACTTTTGTTTATTCACCTAACGTCACTGAATAATCTCATTCATGATTATAATGTTCAAATTTAATACAGACAAATATT
>NW_011895770.1:0-479 GCF_000151845.1 Pteropus vampyrus | reverse complement strand
CTAAAATCTCTCAAAGGTTCACAAAACCTCAGGAAGCAGCATCAGGCCTCAGCGTGCCCCATACCTCTTGCTGGGCAGCTCCAATCCCAACACTAGCAGCAGCCAGCCTTGGTTTGCGGCTTGGCCTCTTGAGGCATTTCCAAGCTCAGCATGGGTGGCAGCCATCTGCAGATTGCTTGGTGGCTCATACCAGGTGGCCCCGGGCAGGGCACTGGCTGTGGCTGAACTTGGCTTGTGGCAGGGCCCCTCCCAGGATGCCCCAGTCTGCACAGCTGGTGGTTGGCTTTGGTCTGAGCTACAGCACCACCAGTAGTCACATCTGAGGACAATATACCCAAAGGGCAGACAGGGCAGGCACTAGAACCCTGCTAAAGTGAATCCCGCTCCATAGGGTCAGACCCTGCACAACAGCTCCTCTGCTAATCATGGCCAATCAGCCCAAGGGACAATCCTTCCTACTGACAAGCAAACAGCAATAG
>NW_011895769.1:3134-4821 GCF_000151845.1 Pteropus vampyrus | reverse complement strand
CCTCACTGCTATTACGGTATTCATTCCGAGCTCATTTGTTTCTTCCTTCATGTTGCTCTATTCCAAGGCCAAGTATTTCATTTCACACTGGCTGACATTCTCAATACTGCTCTCGTAAATCACTCAATCATCCTACTCATCTATTTTTCTCTCTTTCTATCTTCAATAATACCTCCATCAAACAATATAAAGCATAAACAAATCTTCGGAATGAAAATAAAAGTCGAATAAAAACTCAAACCATTTCTTTCATTGAATATCACCTTCAAAGTTCTTCCCTCTCTCCCTTCATTCTTTCTGCACTTTTTTTTTTTTTTAACACAGACTCTACCCACTGTCTTTATTTTGTCAAATTCCCTCTTCTTTACTGAATCTAATAATTCTGCCTTCTGTTTCTACCGTTCCCATGAAACTTTCTTAATCAGGTCAGCCATAGCCTACTTATATCTAGCATACATCCCAAATGATTTTTCACTCTGGTGACCTTGGATTTCTTGCCCTCTCTTCCACCAGTACTCTTCTGCTCATCTCTGAATGAATGAGTGGAAATGAGAGACTTTCTGCCTTTATTTTTATGTCCTTCTCAGCTTGTCCCCTGAATGTGACAGCACTGAGGGCTCTGGCCTCCTTATTCTTTATCTCATCCACTCCTGTAGCTTTATCTTCTGTCTGTTAACAGCTCCCAAACTGAAATCTCTGGCCTGGACTTTTCTTCTTAAGTCTGTGTTTTGTGTTTCCGTCACTTACTGAAATTCTGCAAGCAAAAAAAAAATTTTTTTTTCTATAACTAAACTTACTGTGCATTGGCAGAAATTTTCAGTTTGTTTTCAGTTGATTCATAGTTAACCGAAGTTGCATTTAAGTTCCAGAGGCATAAACAGGCACGTTGGGTAGAAGGGGGAGGTGGGGCTCTATCTAATTTATGCCTGTTCTTGCTGACGCCTGCTTTACAGCTGCATTAATGTTGGTTCCTGGTCATCAGAATCTGTCCTAGTGGGTGTCTGCAGAGATGGCTATATGATATTTGGTCTCTAGTCCTCACCCAGGCAGGTCACGCTCCAGTTGTTTATAACACAAAATATATCTTTTGGCCTTTTGTCATTACTTCTGAGATCTTCCCAATGTAGACATGGAAAACTTCTGATGCTCTTTCATTCTGGTCTGGAGACATGGGAGAGTAATGCCTTCATTTGTATTCTGCTAATGCTAAACCAAACCGGCATAGGTCTTCAGGTCTTCGCTGCTCTTAAATCCCCAGTCTGGGTGATTTATTGTCCCTACTTTACCCCTCCCCACGAGGTTTTAATCTAGAATACAAACAGGGGGTATACTTCTCAAAGTCCCATGTGGGTATATAAATATTAGTTTCTTCTCTGACTCTTCTTCACCAGCCCAAGGAAATTTTACTTTCTCTTTAGTAAAAAGAAAGATTGGCTCTAACCGAGCTCAGATTTTTCTATGTTTATTATTATAAACTTAAACATCATGTTCTTCATATGGCTTTTGATCCTCAAAATTCAGGATCTCACACTTTAAGAGTTTTTTCATCAAAACTTTTGTATCGTGTATTTCAAAATTCTGTTTTGAAACAAGAAGCTCTCACTCTCTCTTCTTTGCATATCTGTTATAACAATCCAACTCTTAGTGCTGTAGTGTAGAGTGTTCTCACTGGGGTCTGAATGAAGGA
>NW_011895769.1:0-1982 GCF_000151845.1 Pteropus vampyrus | reverse complement strand
AGTAATATTTCATTATATATGTGTACCAGCTCTTCTTTATCTATTCATCCATTGATGGACATCCAGGTTGCCTCTATACCTTGGTTATTGTAAATAACACTGCATTGAACACACGATGCGTACGTCCCTTAAGGTAGTGCTTTGAGTTTCTTCAAATAAATATACAGAAGTGAGATTAATGGGTCCTTCTTTGTCTCTTGTTATAGTCTTTGTTTTAAAATCTATTTTGTCTGGTATAAGTATTGCTACCCCACCTTTTTTTGTATCTTTGTTTGTTTCCATTTTCATGGAATGTCTTTTTCCATCCCTTTATTTTCAGTCTCTGTGTGTGTCTTTCCACCTGAAGTGAGTCTCTTGTAGACAGTATATGCACGAGTCTTGTTTTCTTATCCATTCAGCCCCGCTGTCTTTCGATTGGAATACTTAACCATTTATATTTAAAGTAATTGTCGATAGATATGTAGTTATTGCTGTTTTATTATTTATATTTTTGATCGTTTTTTTTCTTCTTCTTAAAGAAGTTCTTTTAACATTTCTTATAATATTGATTTGGTAGCGATAAGCTCTTTAAGTTTTGTTTTGTTTTATTTTTTAATCCAAGAAGGTCTTTACCTGTCCTTTGATTCTAAATAATAACTTTGCTGGGTAATCTTGGTTTTTGGTCCTTGTTTTTCATCATTTTAAATATTTTAGTGTTTTCAGGCCAACCCCTCTGGCCTGCAAAGTTTCTGTTGAGAAATCAGCTGATAGTCTCGTGGGAGCTCCCTTGTACGTAACTACTTTTCTATTGCTGCTTTTAATATTCTCTCTTTGTCTTTAACCTTTGGCCATTTTAATTATAATGTGTCTTGGTGTGGGCCTGTTTGGGTTCATCTTGTTTGAGACTCTCTGCACTTCCTGGACTTTGTAAGTCTATTTCCTTCAACAGATTAGGGAAGTTTTCAGTCATAATTTCTTCAAATAGGTTTTAGATTCCTTGTTCTCTCTCTTCTTCTGGTACCCCATAATGAAAATGTTGCCACTCTTAACGTTGTCCCAGGGACCTTTTAAACTATCCTCATTTTTTAAATTCTTGTTTTTGTTGTTGCTGTTCTGATTGAGTGTTCCCTGCTACCTCAACTTCTAAATCTCTGATCTGATCCTCTGCTTCATCTAATCTACTGTTGATTTCTTCTAATGCATTCTTTCTTTATTTTAGTCTTCTTTTCTGACTGGATCTTTTTCATGTTTTCTATCTCCATTTTTATGTTTCTTACCTTGTGTCAAAGTTCTAACTGTGATCATTGAGCCTCCTTATAACCAGTGTTTTGAACTCTGCATCCGGTAGATTGCTTATCTCCATTTTGTTTTGTTCTTTTTCTGGAGCTTTGTTTTGTTCTTTCGTTTGGGACATGTTTCTTTGTCTCCCCATTTTGAGTGACTCCCTGTGTTTATTTCTATGTATTAGGTAGAGGTGCTATGTTTTCTGGTCCCAGTAGGGTGGCCTTGTGTATCAGGTGTCCTTTGGGGCCCAAAGGTGCAATCTCTCTGGTCACCTGAGTCAGGTACTCCAGATGTGTCTCTTGTATTTTTTTTTGTTTCATGCATTTTCTCACAGGTATCCTCAAACATAACCTACTGTTGTGGGCTTAATTTTTGCCCCCCTCTGTCACCAAATTATTATGTTAAAGTCCTAACTCCCAGTATTTCAGAATGTGACTATATTTAGAGATAGGGTAAATTAAGTTAAAATGGCATCATTAGGGTAAGTCCTAATTCAACATGATTGGTGTTCCCATAAAAAGAGGAGATGAGGACAAAGACATACAGACCGAGGGACAACACAGTGAGAAAGCAGCCATTTGCAAGCCAAGGAGACAGCCATTTGCAAACCTGCTGACACCTTGATCTTGGACTTCTAGCCTCCAGAGCTGTGAGAAAATGAAATTCTGTTGTTTAAGACACGCAGTTGTGGTATTTTATTTGTCAGCTCAAGTGAACTA
>NW_011895768.1:4478-5206 GCF_000151845.1 Pteropus vampyrus | reverse complement strand
AGCAGGAAAGAGGAGAGAAAGAGAGGGAAACAGAGCAAAGGGACCGGGACTGTCGCCAACGGCTGCCCCACCGGCGACGGCAGCGTCTGCCCTGAACCCACATCCGCCGAGCTGACGCCTGAAGCATCTCACTTAGACTACCGGTGGACATCACAACAATGAACAAACACACACCGACAACCAACATTCTAGGAGACAGAATGGGAATTACACTTTAGATTTTATTTAAATGCCTAAGTGGTGTTTCCGTTAGGAAATCTTTTGACTAGTTGTCAAAGTAAAAAAAAAAACAAACCCAAACAAACCACAACTGTGCCCGCGTGCTCCCTCATTCGCTGCTGTCTACCTAGTGCAGTCTCCGTGGTCACCGGGGCTGGCACTGCTCCCTTGAAAGCCCACCTGGGGGCCTTGCCGTCCTCGGGCACCTGCGGGACCAACGCTCAGGGACTCGGCTGCCTGGGTTGGTTCAGACAGAGGGGGTCCGCCTGGCCCCTCCACGCTCCGGCGGGCGGCCCTGGGCCAGCCCCGCGCTGTCCTCAATCCCAGGCACCGAGGGAGACCAGGCGTGTCGGGGGGAGGGGCAGGGGAAACGGTGTGTGTCACACGCTGACGCGTGGGCCAGGCGCATGGTGACCGCGCAGACGGGCTGGGATGGCACGGGGATGTCACGTCCTGCCCTCCCACGGGACTCGGGGACTCTACCCCGCTCCCTGGCTGGCTCCCTCCAT
>NW_011895768.1:0-2125 GCF_000151845.1 Pteropus vampyrus | reverse complement strand
GTCACACCGTGCTAGCGTCCGCTCTGCTCAAGCGGGAGGAAAACGAGGGTGAAAATACTCAAAATAGTCCAGGTGGACTTGAGCCGTAAACAACATTTTAGAAATGTTTGTAGCTTTTGACCCAGCAACTGAACTTCTGGGAAGTTATCCCTCAGATATATTCCCATGTGTATAAAATGACATAGTTACAGGATTATTAATTGCAGCATCATTTGTAATATCAAAAGACTGCGTATATTTAAATCTTTCAAACCAGGAATGGTTAAAGTGGTACGTCCAAACGACAAAGTGCTGTGGGCATGAGAAAGGATGAGACAGTCAGGAAGGTGGGAGGCTGGTAGGTTTGCTCCTGCTCATGTAAAAAGGGAACAGAGGCACCGAGACGCCCTCAGCCACTTGTTCACCTACACGCTTCCATCTGCATATATGACCTCTGGAAGAACACATAGGAAACTGACACACTCACTAGCGAGGGGGACGTGCTGACCGGGAGGAGACTCGTACCCGAAAGGCACACTCTCGTGAACCCTTGCGGGTCTAGGCATGTGCGTGCAGCATATCGACTTCAAACTTCAAACTAGAAAGAATGATTTCCTGGTAATTTCCCCAAGTATCTGGGATACTGATCTGAACAAACAGAACTGAGATGCACTGTAACGTCGTCTGTCTGGAAATATTCGGTCCTTTTGCACATACCTGGCACTCTGTCTCCTCGGCCGTCGTCCTCAAGTCGTCTTGTTTACTTAGGATCTTCTGCAGCTAAAGGGATTGCAAACAGGAATTTAGATGTGTGTCTACTGGACTTTTCAGAACAACCCAAAAAGCAGATTCTGAGATTTTGTTATAAATTCTATATGTTACTTGTTAAATATTCACTTAAGTTCTTATATTCTAACTGCTAATATTGTTTTTTCCTCAGATCGTATAAGAACCAAAGGAGAAATGAGCTGTCTTACTTAATATGCACATACCATAAAAATTCCGTGATTGTCCTCATCCTTCAAGAGTTTTTACTCATAATTTTTTTTATCACTGATAGTTTAAGGCCACATTTTCAAGTATGTAACTCTTAAAA
The DNA here is from genome assembly GCF_000151845.1 of Pteropus vampyrus. Lineage (NCBI taxonomy): Eukaryota > Metazoa > Chordata > Mammalia > Chiroptera > Pteropodidae > Pteropus > Pteropus vampyrus. The sequence continues at coordinate 1,050 of NW_011895768.1, read as the reverse complement.
AGCTATTTATATCATATAAATATCGTTCCTTTACCCTGTATGCATTTATAAAGCATTAAAACAATTTAAAGACCTACATTTCTACTAATTATAAAATTGTCGATAGCACTCTGAGGCTGAGTACATTAAAAAACCTACCTTTCAGAGTCACCTGTACCAATCCTCATGTGGAAAGCAAATTAAAAAAAAAGTTTAAAAAAATTAAATGTAGACGAAAATCTCAAACTGAATTCAAAGCAATTAAGAGACAACTTTCGTCCATTTTCTTTCTGGGCTATTTCTTTGTAATAGTTTCGAAACTGCTGCAACGAAATTCTAAATTAATTATGTCAAATTTAATAAACCCGGTGCAGCTTCTATTATGTTTATTTTAGGCAAGTAGTTTATCTCTAGTTCCCTCAATCTCACAAACTTTTCAACATACTCCACACTTATTTTAGGGAAAAAAGTCAAAAAGCTTTCTACTTGTTTTATCCTTCATTTTTTAGGTTGACAATCGAATAGCACAACACCGAGTTCAGTGTCCAAACATCTGTCCCCAAAGGTTACACCTCCTTTTCGTCCCCAACGCTGATGACACAGACCCTCTTTATCCCTGAGGTGTAACTGGCCGACAATGTCATGCTAGTGCCAGGTGTACAACTCAACGATTCGATGTTCGTGTTCATCACGAAGTGGCCATCAGGTCAGTCAAGTCCAGCTGCCTCCTGTCACCCCACGGAGTCACTACAGTTCTGCCGGCTGCATCTTCTGTGCTGCTTGCTACTTCCCCGTGGCTCACTTATTCTGTGCCTGTGGGTTTGTGACCCGTAAGTCCCTTCACCCACTCCGCCCATCTCCCCAGCCCATCCTCCGGCCCACCCCTCCTGGCAGCCGCCAGCTTGTCTCTGTACTGAGCCCGCTTCTGTTTTGTTTTTGATTCTACTCGTGAGATTGTACAGCATTTGTCTTCCTCTGACTTATTTCACGCAGCATGACACCCTCCAGGTCCAACCGTGTTGTCACAAATGGCACGAGTTCGTTCTTTTTCATGGCTGAGTGATATTCCAT
>NW_011895767.1:3440-7149 GCF_000151845.1 Pteropus vampyrus | reverse complement strand
TTGAAATAGAAAGTGTTCTGCACTCACATCTTTTCACACTCCCACTGATTTCAATCTATGAACTTCTATATATGATTATTCACTAAATAAGTTCGATTACATATATGTTGGCCTCACCACAAAAATTAAAAAAAAAAAAAATATGCCTTCATTGGTTAAACATAACCTTTTCTTCATTTTCCCATTTCCAGCCCCTACCCTCTGAAACTATGCAACGTCAATGAGATGCTGAACTGTTCTTTGTCTCTTTTCTCTTTTCCAACACGGTAAGTGTTTCTCAAATAATCGCTTTCATAAATATCAAAATAGGTAACCACAACCTCATTATGCAGCATTCTCATCGGATGCAAAATAAGGTCCATGGAATTTTGAATTCCTGATTACACTGCATTTACATGCTATTAATAAAATAATCCAGGAACAGGCTCTCACAATATCATGAACAAGATCAAGGGCACAAGGGAAGCCTGTCAAAACAAACCTGGTGAGCCACACTTGCACACGCCCCACCATTCCCCGACTTAGGGAGCTATTTATAAATCATCAGAGATATACATAGGCTTGTTTATAAGCAATTTTCCCGGATAATTTTCAATCCAAACTTCAAAGGGATGATTGGATTGACCTGTCATTTATCACATCACCAAGTCCATGATCCTACTTCCCACACTTACCAAGTACCTCTCAGAGGACACGCTCACTAAGATGAGGTCATCTCCGACTCGAACTTTCTCTCCTTCCGACCGCTGCTTCGAGGCCGGGTGGATGGTCCACCAACAAGCCTCACCTGCAGTGCAGGGGCAAGCGAAACACAGATATGCCTCTCAGTTTAAAACCGGTTTTCTTCACCAGTGACTCCAAAATAAAAGAGGGAAATGAAGTAAGTTTTCAAAATCAGTCTCCTTAAAATGAAATTGCCCTTTTCACGTGACCTTCAGAAATGTGAACTGTAATGCAAATTAATCTCTTAGACGGTGAAAATCAAAAGAATTAGGCCGAATTAGCTTAAGAAAAGACATACTGAAGTGCAAAGCTTCTCGTAGAACTGGTTGTGACATTTTTGAGAAGTGTGGTGTCTTTCTCTCCCACTAAGAATTGCTTAAAAAGGATATTTATTTATGCCAACAGAAGGCCACTCATGTGGCCCTGCTTCCGTCCTTGACACGATCACATTAGGACACTGTTCACGTTGTTCTCTGTAATAGTTTTTCGCCAGTTGATTTTTAAAAAGACTTGGGGTTTTGTGATGTGACAGTTGCATTATAAGAATTTAAAGAACTCTGTGCTTTTGAGGGATGCTGATTTGAAATGGGTGCAATTGTTGTCATCTACATTTTTCTATCCTGTGCCTTATTTTATTTTGTTATTTTAAAATGTGGTAGTTTCTATTAATCTAAGGGTAAAATATAAAAGAATTCTACTACTACAGAAGGCTATGTAATAGAAAGATCTATGTATAATCAAATAATTTCTTCTAGAACAAGTAAAGCATAATCCTTATAAACTATATATCCATTCTTTATTCTTCAGTCTTATTACCTAAGATAGAAACTTAGCATAGAATTCTTCAACCTGTTTCAAAGTTCCTTTTAACACCTCAATGTAAGTTCTATCCAAAAATGAGAATGGTTTTACTGATATGATATAATCATTTTCATTCTCTCCCTTTGCCCAGCTTTATTATTTTTCCGAAACACTTTTTTTCTCTTCTTCCTAATTTCCCAGTGCCAGAATGTAAGCTCCATAATAGCAAGAACCATTCATGTTTTGTTTACTGGGTTTCCCCAGACACCAACATTTTTGTTTTCAATGCTCTGGCACTCAACAAAAATTCATTTTGCATAAATGAGTAGGTGAATTAGCAAATAACATTTCTTAAGCATGTTTAACGATCATCATAATCTGTGCCCTGAACTGCTTTTCTTACACAAACTACAGAGTTACTCGAATGTCACCTTGCAGAATTCCTTATCTTCATTCACTCAATCCACATTTTTAGAGTTGTAGAGAGTTTTTCATTCATTCACTCAAACATTTATAAAACACTACTATTTGTCAGTCATTGCTTTAGCAGCTGGGGATACATCGATAAACAGGGAAGAGAAATCTGCCTTCTGAGCTTAATTCCGATCCAGGCAGGTAACTCAGAAGCAGCAGCATAAGGGATCTGGGAGCAGGAAGAGGGATTGCCTTGTTGTTGTGACTATTTTGTAGTCATCTCAATGTATGAAAACGACTTATACACTGTGCAAGTACTACTTCTGTTTTTCCATCCAAATCCATCACGAGAATAAGGTTTGAAGTTTAGTTTGAATATCCAGCTAATCGTGTGGTCATGACAAGCGATAAAAACAATGCGCACTTCCTGCTTCCATTACACACTTTCCTTAGAAAGTAAGTCGTTTTTTCCTGAATCCGCCCATGAGGACGTTCATCTAATGCACCTGATGGCCTCGTGACTCCTTCCACCCCCCGCCATGGCTCTCGGCACGCAGCGTCGGCGTGGGCCGCGGGACTCACCTGTCGTGTCTTCTTGTAAGCCAACATCGAAGGCCAGTTTATCAGTGGAAGACCGGGAGGTGGACAAGCAGCACAGATACTAAAAGACACAGAATCGGTCGCTGTCACAAAACGTTTACAGCCTTATGTCGGACTCTGACACGTAGCTCGGTGTCAGTCTATCTCTGCTGTATCCGTCTTTCCTTTTGACTACGGCTCCTTCTGCGCTGAGCCCAGGTTCTCACCGTGGGGCAGAAGAGCCGCCTCCCCCCAGCATCCATCAGGAGTCACGTCATCAAGGACACGCGGTCTTCCTTCCCCTCATAAGACTGGGGACACGTGAAGACAAGTAGCTGGGGACATGCCTGCACGCCTCCCACCGCGTGTGCTGTGATGGCCACGAGCAACCTGATCTGACGCTTAGAAATCTTTCTCCCAAACAGAAATCTGAAAACTATTCATTTTTATCTCCCAGCTGCATTTTCGTTTTTAATTTTTAACTCTCGGAAACGCGCCCAGATTTGCTGTGGGTGCGCAGCTTGTCGCCCGACTGAAAGGAGGTTTTGTCACGTGTCCACACGCATGTGGCTCCATCATCTCCTCACCTCTTTTCCCTCCTCTTACGTTTTCCTAACTGAACATTCTTGGACGGCCACAGCGACGGGGAGGCGGATGCCACAGTTACCCCACCAAACGGGAGTAAGTTCTGCAGGCGGGAACTGGACAACTTACGACTCTATCCAGTGCCTAGAACGGTGCCTAGCACACAGCAGGTGCTGAAGAATATTCATCAAGTGAATAAATGACATTTTTAGATGCAATTAGGAGCTCAAAGCGTGTCAGCAGGGCACGCAAGCTGGACGGGGTGAGGGGAGCAGCCTCAAACCAGGTCTGCCGGCCACGCCCAGGCTCTCACCTGCCTGCTCTGTACAGTGTGGTTTTCGTTAAAAAAAGACTCTCACATTTATTATTTCATGCAGTTTATGGGTTTTGATTGCCACTGATAATGGAATTGTCTCTATGAAGTTCTAATGTGTGATTGCTGTATGCAAACAGGTTTTATCTATTTTTCTTGTTTCCAACCACTTTTTTTAAGGTGTCTTCTTTTACATTATTTCACAGTTGCTATGAGAGCCAGGATTTCCGTACAATGTTAATGGCATGTTCTAGTTTGTCTTTGTTTCTGTTTTGCCAAGAACGGCTTCAGTGT
>NW_011895767.1:0-1730 GCF_000151845.1 Pteropus vampyrus | reverse complement strand
GAGGGAGGGGAAAGGGTCGGCGAGGAAGGAAAACCCAAAGAGCACAGTTAACAGAGGCAATAACTGCTGTCTTGTTCTCTAGGAAAACCTAAGAGCGGCCACAGACCCCGCGGTGCTGCGGGCAGACGCCTGAGCCGGGAGGCGCCGCGTCCCGCTCCCGAAGAGCGAGCCCACTCGGCAAGCACGCACCGTAGGGGTTCCTGCGGCCCCAGGTACACCCCGTCTTCAGGGCCCCAGGAGCCCGGGGTGCCGGCCTTACCGCCCCCACCGCGAACTCCTCGGGGACAGGACCCGAGCTCTCGGCGCGAAGCCCCCGTGAACACTGTGCAGTGAGAGCCCACGGCAGGCTCCGGGCGCGTGAGCAGCGCCAGCCCAGGCGCCAGGGTGACCCTCCCGAATGTGGGGAGGAAAGGAGCCGGGCCGCAGCACTGGCTCCGGCAGAAACCGAACTGGATCCCCAAAACTGGGCCGGGAGACCGTGGGAGGTGCAGAAAGCCACGCCGAGGGGTGTGCGCTTTCCCCGGAGGAAAAGGAGGTCCTCGCAGGTTTTAAGGGTGAGACTGACGATATCGACCTATATATACCTTACGATGTGCAGAATAAAGTGCTTTAATATCAGCTCTATCGTACCTCTTTTACTAAAAAGGTATCCACTCCCTACTGTTTTACATAATTTCTTAAGAGAACTGTATTTACATATGATGCTTCAAATAGATATTAAAAGGTATTAAAATTATAAGGAAAACTGCATTTTTAATAGGGGAAAATCTCTTTTTCATATACTGAGAAAAAAGGAGAAAACGCTCCTTTGCGAAATTATGTTCTTCTTCAGACTGAGGCTTTTCTTAGGGAGCGCTGTCGGTTGCTACGACGTATTTGACGTGTCCTGGCCTCTACAGAACGACCTGTTACCTTGTCTGATTTGGGTTACTCTGAGAGGAGCTTAACTTTTCATACCCAAAGTATTATTTCCAAAACTATGAAATCCAGCTGAACTTGAGTAACACTTGACAGTGATACCAGTCAAAACAAGATATTTTAAATGAAAATTTAACTAAAAGGTATTAAGCGTTCCTTTTACTGTGAAGCTTGCCTACACATTTCATATGCTTATAGGAATGTATATATGTGTCTATATTCAAACTGGTTAAGCTAAGAGGAGATATTTTAGTGTCTGAATTTTTTTCAACTATAGATCTTACACGATTAGACAATTATAGATCTTATATTAGATATTTCCTCACCACTTAAACGCTAATTTATGCCTCAGACTTAGTTTTAACGGAACTCTTGGAAAAGGATGCAAATAATTCACACTAAATTAACTTTGTTGCTAATCGCGTCGCGACACAAAGTGAACATAATTTCTGTCACAGGTCATAGTACTTTCCCTCTAACTTGTCATTCTAAATATTTCTCTAATGGGCTCTGATTCAGAAAAAATAAAATGTATAAATTCTACTCTTGGGCAGGTTGGGTACCTTGTTCATTCAACAAACATTTATCAAAAGAATTGTGGGGCGGGGGGAGGTGCATCCAACGGGGCAATTGGTTCTTCTCTGTTTTTTGGCTCAGTCGACCATGCGGACCTTCTTGTTAAATGTGGCCGGATCCTTGTTTGAAGTGAATATTTATGGGCTTCCTCTGGTGGCGGGAACTGTGGGGACTTTATGAGGGCGGCTGTCCCAAACACTGGCTGGCTGGCTGCCGCCGGGGTTATTCCTTCAAGG
>NW_011895766.1:1289-3335 GCF_000151845.1 Pteropus vampyrus | reverse complement strand
AAAAGAAATTAAAGATAATCATTAACAAGTCAAGGAATAGAAAAGCACACAATTGGATACTGTTCTTCATCCAACAGGGTAGTAAAATTTAAGAGAGTGTATTAGCAAGATCGTGGGAAGATGGATTTTCTCATACACGTCGGGGGGAAAGTAGGTCGTTAATGCCTCTGAAGGAGGAATTTGGTTCTATCCAACAAAACACGAAATGTGCGTAGTTTCGATCTGGCAAAATGTCTTGGAACACTCTCCCAGAGAAATGTTCTGATGTATCCCGAAAATATAAAGCTGTTCAATGCAGCACTGTTTACTTAAATGTCCATTAATTGGGGGGTAGTTAAATAACGTACGGCATATCTGTATTACGGAATAGTAAGCTTCCACGAAAAAGAATGAGTATTTGTTCTGACATGGAATATATGAAACTAGAACAGTGCCTGGGACACAGGAGCCACTCAGTAAATAAGTATCTGTAGAATAAATGAATACGCACATACATTTTCACAGCACTTTTACATATTCTATCTCATTTACTTCTTATGACAAGCAGATATTATCGTCCCCAGTGTAAGGACGAAGAAATTAAAGTTCAAGTGGTTATGACTTGCCCGAGATCATAAACCTAAAGTTTATAGGACCAAAACACAACCAGACCCATCGGTCAGCGCTCTGGTGGCTGACACCCACTCTGCCCGCAGAGAGGCCAACCTGTGAGCAAAGCCGGAGTGCCAAGTTTGCAGACAGCCGGTGGGTCACTCAGCAGTTGCTCAATGCCTGGGACAGAGAGATTCTTCTTTTACCAGCAAAGCTTTCCATGAGGTGAGGCTTCGCTCGCTGGACCTCTACTCGGGCCCACCGGGCATCTAACGACAGGTCTGAAAGGAGTCCATTCAACGACGGGTCGTTATGGAAACCCTACACCCCTCCCCCTTGCCTTTGGAAAGAAAGGAGTGGGAAGGGAACCGGGAGCACGTGAGAGTGCCTGCTAGGAGCCAGGCATGATGAATAGGAAAAAATTCATCTGAGCCTTCCTTTACAAATCACCGAAAGACACTGTGCATTGTTGAAGTACAGAACATGCCTGCGTCGCCACTCAATCTAGGTCAGTCACAGCGGCAAAGGAAGACGACTTCACGTGGAGCTCACTCTGATGTGTCCTTGCGCATGTGTCCGACCGCATGAGTCCGGTTACCACGTGGCCGAGCCAGCGACAGGTACTCACCTGTTCACGCCAGGAATACGCATGTCAGGCACCAGAGGAAAAAAAATTAACTGATTTGTGTAACACACACACACACACACACACACACACACACACGCACGCACGCACACACACTTGTCCCAGAGAAGCTTCGGAACCGCCAATGTATTCAGAAATTTCAGACACTATGCTCTCACTAAAATAGGGTCTTCCACTTTTACTCATCCTACTCTCCTATTATCAGAAAATGGTGCTGAGTTTGGGCGCTGTTACCTTGGAACTTTCATCTTAATTACAGATGCTCTTGGTTACCGTTGCTTGGTAACAAACATATTTGAAATAGATTTGTTGACTTATTATGAGATACTCTGGAAAGACCTGAAAGTAAAATTCATGGATGGAAAAATAGCAATGGGCTGGTAAAGTAAAAATATTTTTTAATTGATCACTTATTTGCAAAATTAAGATATTACCAGATGCCAAAGATGTTACTGAATGTCTACAGTAGTTACATATAATTTATGCTACTTTATTACTGATCTCTTGTTTTCTGAACCACCTCAGATGCAGTAATCTGATTGAAAGGCTACCGAAGCTCTGTGAGATGGGCCTTGGACTCTAGTCAAAGCAGCATCGGACACAGAAAAGCTTTGGCTGCTGGATTTCCACAGACCCGACATAGCCTCCGTGGCATAGTTTGAACACCGCTTCTCTTTAAGAGTTCAGGAAGTAGCTGAGTCTTCTATTACGTTTTCAAGTCAGAAGGAGAAAAAAGCAAGGGATACTTTCCCTCCATCTTTCCAAGAATATTTCTTTAGCACCTGTTCATAAAAACTGTGATAAAACGT
>NW_011895766.1:0-724 GCF_000151845.1 Pteropus vampyrus | reverse complement strand
GGAACAGCTGCTACCATAAAATTTAATTTGCCACTTCCCAAAAAAGTCACTTCGATGTAAAATAACTTTGCCTTCCTGCTAATACTTTACAACTAATTAGAACTGAAATGATGGACCGAGAGTCCCCCACACTTGGCTCCATGCACAGATCCGCACAACCACAGCCTGTGGGGGGGCACAGCCGGGGGGGGGGGGGGGGGGGGCGGCCACTAAATCATGAGAGCTGGGGAGCATACAACATGTCTCCAAAATTGGCACTGCCAGCAATCGAAACTGGTGGGGATGTTTGGCAAGTGGAAAAATGAGATGTGAAAGCTTCAGAACCATTATCTGTGTAAATCAATTTCCATGTTTCAAAAGTTCAAGAGACAGAGTCACCCTGTGCTCCTCGTTAAGCTTTGTGGTACCCATCATTTGTACACCTTTTGCACAAAAATCACAACCGAAGCCAACGGACTGGCAAATCACGTTATGGCATTTATTATTAGCCCACAAAATGAAAACTTTCTTTAAATGTTTTCCTAGGTGCCTTAATTGTACAAGAAAATTAATAGGAAGTGGAACCACGCCAACCTCTGGCCGCAGAACAAGGTTCTGTTGTCAACGCTCGTTCTCGCCAAGGTGGTGCTCTGCGTTCAGTTTTTTATTAAATACTCTTACTTACAGCAAAGGTAATATCAGCACACCCAAGATGTGACTGTCTTTGGCATATACACACAAAAAA
>NW_011895765.1:1330-2193 GCF_000151845.1 Pteropus vampyrus | reverse complement strand
GCCACTCCGGAGGCATGCACTGGGTGGGGAGACCAGTGGGCTTCAGCCTCGGAAAATCCCCCCAATGGCGTCGGTACCAAAATGCTGGTCGACTGTCTCTACTCTGTCATCAGCCAGTAGGAGAAAGATCTGCCTTGACTGAGTTGCACCTGAGCTGAGCTCGAGAAGTTTCAGACACATTTAATATTCATAACAATTCTCTATGCTGTTTCCTCATTTCTATGACCGAGAAGCTGCACCTCAGAGAAGGTGCTTTGTCCATCACCGCTGGTAAGTGACAGAGTCAGGATTTGAACGTGGGTTTGGTTCGTCCCATGCAACTGCCTTTTTCGGTGGCATCTGTCTGCGTTCTTGGATTCCTGGGCTCTGGCGGAACGGAGGAGGGGGAAGATGGTCGCCGTCTCGGGGTTCACCTCCCCTCCACTGGGGCACCTTCTACGCGGAAGACTGGGCCGCCCCGCTGGCTCGCTGGAACCCGTGGGCTCCGAGGTGTCCACGCCGCTTTCCCAAGGCTCCTCGCCGTGAAATCTGAGCGTTTTCATGTGTCTCCAGGCACGTACCCAGAGACAAAGTCACCTGGAACACGAACAGGTTACAGGTGTGTTTAGTCAACACTGGTGTTGATTAAACACACCAGCGTTGTGAAGCCGCCTTGACCTGGGCCCACCCGAGTGCTACGGGGGCTCACGCACGAGGCTTTGAGGCCAAGGACTTGCTGGGAGAGCGTGAGTGCTGGTCCTTCTGGCCTCACTCTTTCTGCTCCTGAGAGGAGGCTGGACCCATGTCATGCAGTGGGCCCGTCTACAGATCACTTGTGAAGGCATTTTACACTTCAGTCACCTTATAAATTCAGTGTGTTAGAA
>NW_011895765.1:0-375 GCF_000151845.1 Pteropus vampyrus | reverse complement strand
CCGAGGTGTCCACGCCGCTTTCCCAAGGCTCCTCGCCGTGAAATCTGAGCGTTTTCATGTGTCTCCAGGCACGTACCCAGAGACAAAGTCACCTGTAACACGAGCGGGTTACAGGTGTGTTTAGTCAACACTGGTGTTGATTAAACACACCAGCGTTGTGATGCCGCCTTGACCCGGGCCCACCCGAGTGCTACGGGGGCTCACGCACGAGGCTTTGAGGCCAAGGACTTGCTGGGAGAGCGCGGGTGCTGGTCCTTCTGGCCTCACTCTTTCTGCTCCCGAGAGGAGGCTGGACCCATGTCATGCAGTGGGCCCGTCTACAGATCACTTGTGAAGGCATTTTACACTTCAGTCACCTTATAAATTCAGTGTGTT
>NW_011895764.1:8243-10022 GCF_000151845.1 Pteropus vampyrus | reverse complement strand
GACAGCCAGGACCCCCCTCTCCCTCATGGGACATAGTCTAGGAGGAGAAGACATGCAGTCAATGACATTACCATACATAATAATTAAATATGATGTAAATGAAATGCAAAGAGACAACGCAATATCCTGAGTGTCCTATAGTAAATTTGCAGCAGAGCCGAGACTCAGACCTGCTGCCTGTAACGACCCCACACGGCCTCCGAGAAAGCACGCAAATGCCTGAAGGAAGGTGTCCACCCCACCCCAGAGACCCTCAGTTCAGCCTTCCGCTCCCTACAGTGCTGCACCAAGGAAAAGCTCAGAACCCGCCCTCCTGCCTGCCTACCACTTATTTAATGCTGAAAACACAGGTGCTAGATAGTCCTCTCCTGCTGCTTCCTTGACTGGGACAAGGACCCCGGGAGTCTGGCCTGATGGACAGGCCCAAGATGTATCTGTGGACTCTTAGCCGTCAGGAGCTTGAAAGGACCTTAATTTTTTGGAGTGCCACACCTTTTTCTTCTTTGAACAGTTTCCTACAGAAGTCACAAACAAAACCACAATATGCAAATATAAGCACAGCTGAGCAGCCCTGACTTAAGCCAGGGGTGGGCGCTTCAAAGGTCACAAGGACCCAATCCGTTTCCCTGGGGCAACTCTCTCTAAGAACCTTTAGGACCTGAGGATTGTAGTCTAAAACCTGAAGATCTGATCTAACCTCTTATTCTGCCTAGCCATCTGTGCCTCATGCCTGAGTATGACTTCTTACAAATGGGTTATAGGTCCACCTGTGAAACAAGGATAGGCTATACTCACACCCATCCTGTAGGAGGAGAGTCCAAGCACTGTCCTGATGGCCTGGAATCTGAGAAGGGCCCCTACGTTACAGCAAAACCCCTCCCTTTGACATGAGGGCCTGATGAGGTCCTGATACAAAAGCACCCTGCAAACCACTGTGCACATCTGTAAGGGAGCACGGTGGTGTACAAATTCCAGTTCCACCATCTGTACCTGTGTGAGCGAATCTCTCTAGGTCAGTTTTTCCATCTGTAAAATGACAATAACAATGGTTCCTATCTCGAAGTCTTATTGTGAGGTTTAAGAGAGATAATGCCTCAAGTATGTTTCATCCAATTGCTTCAGTGGTAGGAAGCGCTCAAAAAAATGTTCTCAATCTCATCTTCTCCATCACCAGTATCACCACCACCATCATCATCATTTAAATTGTTACTCATTTGAAAAAATGGACCTACTCCCCTCTTTCCCCCAGACATGAACTTGGAATGCTGTAGCCCCGGAATGTGATAGAAGCCATCTGTGATTACAAGGGGACATTCAATCTGTGAATGAGGTCAACGCAAAATACGCCTAGTTGAGACATGAAAAGAGAGATCCTGATATTCTTGGGGCACCTATAACCGGCCAGAAGAGGTAATGTTTACCTCTTGGACTTTTCCATTAGTGAGCCCCACCAATATTTTAACACCCACACGTGCACACATCATCACGCACTCTACAGTGCGTACCCGGTGGGGTTGGGGAGGTACCTTGCCTGAGGCCCCCACGAATTGGAGGAAAGCTCTGACGGCCTGCGTCGATTTTCTTTCTTTCTTTTTTTCTTTTTTAATTAAATTTATTCGACTGACACTGGTTAATAAAATCGCATACGTGTCACGTGTGCTGCCTCGTAGCTGCTGTCTCTCAGGAGTCCGCTCTCCCTTCGGAGAACCCGGGCACCGCCTGTACGGCCGCTGCTTCTTCCAAACCCAAAGCGCAGAAACAATGCCACGGGAACGTGGT
>NW_011895764.1:0-1023 GCF_000151845.1 Pteropus vampyrus | reverse complement strand
GTAAGGACACCGATCGTATTGGATTCGGGGTCCGCCACCTCATCTTAGCTTAACTAGGAATATCTGCAATAATCCTAATTCTAAATAAGGTCCCATTCAGAGGTCCTGGGGGTTAATAATCTGATGCATGGATTTGGGGGGCATATCATTCAACCCATAACCATCTTTTAAGCTCTTAGAGATTGAGTTATTCTGGTGTTTTCCCAACGCCTCTTCTTTTGTTTTCTTAAAATATTCAGAATCAGATTGCTTATAAACAAAGAAATCTGACAGGTAAAGTAAGTGAGTGAGCGAGTGACTGACTGAATACATGAATGAACAGGTGAGTCCGTAATAAATAAATAAATGAATGAATGAATAAACAAATGAATAAATGAATAGATAGAAAGATAGGAAGGAAGGAGGGAGGGAGGAAGGGAGGGAGTTATCAGTATCCATGGGTCAGGGCTGGCCAAGCAAAAGGCTCACTAGAGCCCCATCCTCATTACCTTCCTTTGTGTATGTTGCTAACCAGAGGATATTTCATGAGAGCCAATAGCAGGGCAGACGAGACATGGTCTCCTTTGCTGAGCCCACACTGCCGCAGGGAACGAGGCAGGACATCAATTACTTAGGAGAAAAGTCACATTTCATTCAGCTGGGGAACGTGATAGGGGTGGCGGTCAGAGGGATGAATGTGGATGTGAGCTTTTCATGGTCTCTACTGGGATAAAGACAGCTGCCCCTCAGCTAATTTTAACAAATGCCACCAAGCAGTACAGTTTCCCCAGAGGCTTGTGTCTGCTCTCTCTTCCTAGCATATTAATTAGAAACTGGAATCACTATTGGAGGAAAGTAGCGTCCCCACCTCCACTGCTTTTTCCATGGAACACAGAACCCCAGATAATTTAGAGGGACAAAGGAGACAACTCTGGCCTCTTTCCAACTCTTCTGGCATGACCCTTGGGCACCCCGCCAAAGGGTGATCTGTGGCCCCCAGGGTACGTAGGGGGCCCCCATCTGTGGGGACACACGAGAACCTTT
>NW_011895763.1:0-2202 GCF_000151845.1 Pteropus vampyrus | reverse complement strand
CAGTAGTAGGACACGGCCAGCCCTGGGCTGATCTGCAGGTGGCAAAGGTGTAGCCCCTCCTGGACCCAGAGGGGCCCTGTGGGGCTGCCCCACCTCGTAAGGGAGCCTCCCTCCCAGGTGTCCATGAGCCCATGGAGGGCACTCTGCATCACTCCGCTCTGGATCCTACCCAGGGAACTGGAGAGGGAACAGTTAGCGGGTGAAGCAGAGGGATCAGAGCCCCGTGGGGGCCCAGAGCCTGGAGGCGAGATGTCCCTGCGGGTCTCCAGGAGCACAAGCCTCCCCACCTTGCAGCCTTAAATCCCTGCTGTTGCCACTTGGCTCCTTCCGCCTCTTCTGCTCTAGGTCCATATGGAAAACCAATGACAATCAACAGGTCAATCCATGGATCGATCAATTGGTTTATCACCTGGGCTCAGACAGCATCTCTTAGCAGACGCTGGTTGAGGTGAGCAGAGGCACCTGGTCCAGGCATCGGAGGAAGAGTGGGCGGGTGAGCTCGCAGGTCACAGGTGTGGGAGGGGCCAGCCGTCTGGGCTTCCCTACACTCCTCCCCCTCCCCCCAGGACTTCAAGTCCAGACTGGTGTCCGAGAAAGAAACAAACGAGGAGCTATCAGCCGGACGGAACAATGATCGGCATTTGAATATATGTGCATCCGGTATTATTTTTTTCTGAACTATTTACATTACAGATTGTGGTCCTACCCCCCCCCCAAAAAAAACAACAGTTATTATAAAAACAACAGTTATTATAAAAACAACAGTTATTATAAAAAACAGCAGCAGAAGTAGATTTATTTAGGAACAACAAAGAATTGCAACTTGAGAAACTCAGGACACCGCAGAAGCACAGGCAAGTTCGGCACACAGAGCAGGGGAACCTCCTTTTATAGAGGAAAGGGGGAGGGGCGGTGTCGTGGCTTCTCATTGGCTGGTTTGTGGCCGTCTCTCATTGGCTGGGCTGTTCCCCCGCAGGAGGAAATCTGCCTTCCTCCCCCTGGGGTAGTAACCTGGAAAACCTCGCCTTTGGGGAGGCGGCTGTCTCCTCCCGTTGGGGAAATTGGCAACGAGTGGTAGGCTTGGAGAACCCCCACAGGCCCTCCTGACTCCAAATTTTAGTCGAGGATTCATTTGTTAATTTTCACAAGCTGTTATGTCATTTTACCCCCAGATTCTTCAGGACGTGTCTTTAAAGAACAGCGGCACTGACCTGCGCAAACGCCGTGGCGGGACAGTCCTGCACCCTGCCCCCTTCCCAACGCCGGGCCGGGAGGGCCTGGCTCAGAGTTCCAACAGCCGGCACTCTGCGATGGGGGTGGTCAGGGGGAAAGTGGGGGACGGAAGCGGCCCAGATACCCACGCCAGGCCGTGGTTTGGGAGGAGCCCAAGGGCTGAGCGGCCGCTGCATCTGCGGAGCCAGGTGCGCGCTTGGCGCGGAGTCCTGCAGGGTGGGTACCTCGTTCTCCAAGCGGCTGTGCGCAGGTCTGGGGTGCGGAGTGAGGAAGGCACCCCCAGTCCTGGCGGCGGGTGTCCATGGGGTGGATCCCCGGAAAGCCCCTGCAAAGCTCTTGTCCCTCGTGGAGCCTAGCGTGAGCCCCTCCCAAGCTGGCAGAGCAGGGCCGCAGCCAGCAAGGGCTCCTGCCTGGCGCAGCCCCGGGGCGGGGGTCCACCCTGTGGGTCAGAGTCCGGACCCGCGCTGTCCCTCTTTGGGCAAGTCCCAGGCCTTAGGGGCGGCGCTTGCCCCTCCCCCTATTCTCCCCCCCCACCCCCCGGCCCCCACAAGAATCGCAGGCCAAGAATCGCTGTTGGAGATGGTTTATTGGGGGGGCAGGGAGGTGATGGAGAGGCGCCGTCGGGGGAGGGCTGGCACACGGCCCGCAGGCAGCACGGCACCAGGGCAGCATTCCTGGGCTGGACCCCTCACTGCAAACAGGCGCCGGTGTGGGGCGACACCCTGTCTCCCAGCCCTGGGCCCCCACTCTGCCCCGCCTGAGTTCTATGGTACTATTTCTACCCTCGTCCCCAAGACGGGGGACCCCCACCATGTAGCCTTCTGGCCAGCAGCGCCCCCCACCCTGCTGTGGGTCTGCAGGGCACTAGGAATCACGCGTTCTGGGGAGGGGTGCCCAGACCAGTCCCCAGGACTCACCTAGAAGAAGGCACCAGCACACTGGTCTGTGGGAAAGAGTGGGGCCTGAGGA
>NW_011895762.1:2543-3396 GCF_000151845.1 Pteropus vampyrus | reverse complement strand
CCACACTCTGCATGTGGGGGTTCTGCAGGCAGAGGCTGTGTGCAGCCTCAGAGCAGGATGTGGGGGTCAGTGGCACTCAGACTCGTGGGGGCCGGGAAGGCCGAGACAGCCTGTGGGAGCTGGTGTGACATGCACAGGGACAAGGAAGAGTGCAGGTTTGTGGGGTGAACCACGTAAATGGGGGGGGCATGAGCTCCCTGGGTCTGCTGAACAAAGTGCCACAAACAGCGGGGCTTAAGCATGGAAGTCGATGGAGTCACCGCTCTCGAGGCGAGGGGTGTAAGATCGAGGTGTCGGCAGGCAGGTGTCCCCCGACCTTCTTACCTCTTCCGGCGTCCGGTGGCTCCAGGGTCCCTTGGCATCGCTCCGCTCTCTGCTTCCATCTCCACACGGCCTCTGTGGCATCCCAAGGCGTTCTCCCCCCACACCTCTGCTTTCCCATCTCTCCCAGTACGGACACCGGCCATATTCCCGTCTCTCCCAGTACGGACACCGGCCGTACTGCCTCAGACCCACCCGAATAGGCTGCGACCTTGTTTCAACTCCACGACGTCTGCGAAGACCCGATTTCCGAATGAAGTTGCGTGCGTTCGCGGGTGCTGGTTGGGGCTTCGGCAGGTTTTGGGTGGGCAGGGGGCACGAGTCGACCTTCAGCAGCGGGTCGCGGACACCGCGTGGAGACACCTCACTCCCCTGTGAGCCGGGCCGAGGGGCTGTCAGGTCGCGGCTCAGTCCTGGCTCGCCATCGGAAACGCTCGGACATCTTCCACAAGGGCCGACACCGGACTCCACAGCCCACGCACATCAGAGTCCTTCCGGATGTGACACTTAAAGATCCTGGGAGGTTCCGGCG
>NW_011895762.1:0-695 GCF_000151845.1 Pteropus vampyrus | reverse complement strand
GGGCAGCAGCTGCACCAGCTCCCTCTCCTTACGAGGCGGCCACCGGCTCACACGACCGTCCGACCGTCCGGGCTGCTCTCCGCGGCTGTTTCACCATGGGGGGCGGGGGTGCAGAGCCCCGGAGAGGTTTCAGGCAGGAGGTCTCTGGTTCCTTGGTGGCCCTGTCCACTTTGGTCAGAGAGTGGCGGCGCAGTAAGGGCCGGGAGTTGAGCTCCTTGGAGAGGCGGCCGCGGTCCCCCATGCGCCTCGCTCCGACTGAGGGACCGGGGGGCTGAGAAGGTTTGCTCTGAGCCCACAGCGCCCATTCCCCTCCGTCCTCCCAGCTGTCACCGGGAGGCTCGGCACAGGGACTCGCGGTGGGCGAGGGTCTGGCGGCTTTTGTTAGGAACACGTGTACACATTATAATCTCAATCATTTTCCTTTTTTTTTTTTTTTCATTTGTCGGGTATTTTGTGCCTGGGACACATCAGGTGGGGCTGGCAGAGGAGAACTGAGCTGTCACGAGACTTAGGATGGGTGCACGCTGGCAGCCGAAGCCGGTCACGTGAAAAGGAAGCCGGAGGCGGGTTTGTCTGTCTGCGCTCGGTGGGCCCGCGTCCGACTCTGTGGTCACTGGGGGTGGACATGAGGTTTCTGACAACCAGGTGACTCAGCCCACGCGGGCTCCTGTAACAGGACACCACACACAGGGCTT
>NW_011895761.1:2043-2558 GCF_000151845.1 Pteropus vampyrus | reverse complement strand
TATTGGGGATAAGAGAAGAAGTTGGCCAGAGAGGGAATTATGTTTCATTAGTATCAGGAAAGTGGTAATGATTTATGTGTGCCTAAAGCCTATAGAGTCCAGTAAATGGCTAAACATAAAAATAAAGAGCAAGTTTGGCATATGCTTCAGGGGAAAAATCACATCTGGTGAGTCAGGAGTTTTAGGATCTATCTGAAGGATAAAATCTCTCTTCCTTAAAGCAGTTAGAGAAGGAAGATTTATACTGGCTTTGAAAGGGTACATGCAGCCTCCTGCCCTTTCATAAGAAACTTATTTTTCTTATCCTTCCTTAAATGCTTCCCCATAAGTATCTTATTTTATTCTTCCCCCCTCAAAAAAATGTGGATAGAAAATAGTTTATGTCATATATAATAAATTCTATAAAAGCTCTGTAAAGAAAATCTATAGCAAAGTTTTCCAGAGAATAGAAGAGTCGGTTGGCACTATATTAACTAAGGATTGCCATGTTCTCTCCCTCTGCCTGGGTCAGGGAA
>NW_011895761.1:0-1488 GCF_000151845.1 Pteropus vampyrus | reverse complement strand
TATTGGGGATAAGAGAAGAAGTTGGCCAGAGAGGGAATTATGTTTCATTAGTATCAGGAAAGTGGTAATGATTTATGTGTGCCTAAAGCCTATAGCGTCCAGTAAATGGCTAAACATAAAAATAAAGAGCAAGTTTGGCATATGCTTCAGGGGAAAATCACATCTGGTGAGTCAGGAGTTTTAGGATCTATCTGAAGGATAAAATCTCTCTTCCTTAAAGCAGTTAGAGAAGGAAGATTTATACTGACTTTGAAAGGGTACATGCAGCCTCCTGCCCTTTCATAAGAAACTTATTTTTCTTATCCTTACTTAAATGCTTCCCCATAAGTATCTTATTTTATTCTTCCCCCCTCGAAAAAATGTGGATAGAAAATAGTTTATGTCATATATAATAAATTCTGTAAACTGAGCTCTGTAAAGAAAATCGATAGCAAAGTTTTCCAGAGAATAGAAGAGTCGGTTGGCACTATATTAACTAAGGATTGCCATGTTCTCTCCCTCTGCCTGGGTCAGGGAAGGCTACCATCTCCCTCCTTTCCCATTTCCTTATCTACGGTACCTCTGTTCTGGACCTAGGAGTCAGAACCCAGGCAGCTGAATTTTTTTTAGCACTTTATTTTATTTTATTATTAGTTTCAGGTATACAGTAAATTGATTAGACATTTATATAGTTTATGAAATGATCCCTCCGAATTACTCTGTTTTCCCTCTGGCTCTACACCTAGCCATTATATTACTGCTGATTGCATTCCCTATGCTATGTTCTCCAACACCATGCCCATCTATCAACTACTAATTTGTACTCTTTTAACCCTTCACCCCTTTCTTCCAGCCCCAAACCTCCCTCCCCTCTGAATTTGAACTCACTGTACTATTTATAAACTTTTGGAAACTGAACTCTTCAGTGTAAATTTTGAAAGTCATTTATATCACACTATATTTCATAAATTTTAGTTTTTTTCGTGTCTTTCATTGAAATTGAAAATCACACTAAAATGATGTTGGCAATTGGTAACAGATATTTCTTTTGCCTCAGGACTCTGCGCCAAGCATGGGAGAGAGGATATTCTTTAAATTGGCACTCATGTCCAGAAACAGGGTATGTAATAACATGCTACCAGGGGAAGATGATACGGGTTCTTTAGCTATATTTTTTGAAATCCTTCAGAACTAACAGGGAATGGGGAAAAGGAAAAAAAAACTCTAGCAGAATATAAATTTCCCACTTGTCTGCAACCACTTCCCTGTCTTAACTAGTGTTTCCTCTTTACAAGGTCTTACCCAGTGGAAGAGAATGGGGAGAAAACAAGAAGAGAACATTTACTGTGCCCATAGAACATGTTAATCTAAACACATTATCACTTTTAATTCTTATAAACATTCTGTAAGAAAGATTTTTTTGTTATTCTCATTTGACAATTAAGAAATTAGGACCAAGAGATATTAAGTCAATTTTCCCTAGACCACATAGCAACAGAGCCAGGAAGC
>NW_011895760.1:4017-5982 GCF_000151845.1 Pteropus vampyrus | reverse complement strand
TTCTGGACTCATGTCTGTCCTATATTATTATCACAAGATGAGTAAGAAGGCACCTCTAGAGGCATTTACCTGCAAGACCTGGGGAAAACAGGAACGGAGAGATCTGAGAGGTGAATGTGAAATCCCCACGTAATCCAGTTTATTCATTTTTAGAGAATAAGTATCTATTTCTCTTTTTAGTATATAATTTATATGTAACCTACTTCTAATAATGACTTGGGATGTCCTCCAAAAAAGCCTTGTTCAGCAATAGGCATAAATAATTAGAATAACAAAGATGGAGAAGGATATAAATATACCAAAGATCTGAACTATTACAGTAACATAGCATTGCATTTAGCTTCCAGGTTGCCAAAGCAAAAATATTATTGGACATTTAATTATTAATAGTTGAGAAAAAAGGCATAATGATTAATCAAGGGGGACAAATATTTTTCTGGAAGTGAGTCCTAAAATATACTTCAATATATTTAGATACCTTTAGTTAGAGAAATAAGCATGGAAATAAAATAAGTCATGGGGATTTTGTGTGTGGAGTGGGGAGGGGGCTTTAAGAACCATCTTTCCACTTCAAATTTATATGAATGTTAAGGCTTTTAAAACAAAGTGGTGTCCAAATTACCATGAGGAATTTTAGATCATACCTGTTCTTCCCATCTCCCAGAAAATTCTGATTCAAAGGCTATAATGGTAAGGGATCAGTTCTCAGTAATATAATTGAAATAAACCTTCCCATCCCACATTCCTCCCTAGTAGAGAATTTGCTGGAGCCGCAGGGAAAAGTGGAGAGAAGGTAGCAGCCACTGGGGACAGCCTTGCTATTCATTGGGCAGATGTGACCTGTGCGATATATCTGATTTTAGATTTCTTAGGATATTTTTAAATACAATCCATATCTTGGATTTGTTCTGTCCCATGAAGGTGTGGAATCTCATTGTCCTGAGAGCTATACATTGCTAGTTTGACTCAAAATGTTCTTCTACAGAATCAAAAAGTAGAATAGATTTCTTCCTTCTTTAAATAGTCCTTTGTAGTAAGTCCTCTTGGCTCTCATGGCTTGAGTCGGGGTATAGTGATGCTCCATCCCATCACTACAAGCTGTCAGTGAAACTCTGCAAACCTAATCCTGGAACGTGGAACCCATGAGCAAGGGGTGTGGCCATGGACCCTGAGGCTAAAATTTAATAATGACTGTCATTTGTGGATGTCTACTAAGGACCAAGAATATATCATTTCACCAACAAACCCTATAAGGTCAGTATTATTATCTTCTTTGTTTTACAGAAGAGTAAACTAAGCTGAGGAGAAGGCGAGTCATTTTTCCATGTATCATGTACCAGTCAGAAGATAAAGTATACTCTGGACACAGCTGTAGCTCCCCAAGAAGTTATTAGACTGAACCTGGGCTACACCATGCACCCCTACAGTCATGGTTCAAGACTTCACATCAGATAGAACCAATTTCAAAAAATAATTTCAAGCACGGTCAAGGGCATTGCCAAATTTGAGACCATGTCCTAAGAACAGCCACACAGATCATCAGAGTAAGGCAAGGCCCTGTTCGTGGAGTTCATTTCTCAACTTGAGAGGATCTGCAGTTAAATTATAGTTTTGCTGCTAGAGAAGCATGGACCCTGGAGCCATACTGTCCATGTTGAAGTCCCACTCTGACAGCTGTGTGATTTTACCCAAGTTATTGAGTGACACCTCTATGTCTCAGTTTCCTTTTCTATAAAAAGGAAGTGACTGCAGTGTCCATTGTAGAGGCTTCCTGTGGGAATTAAATGTGTTTTTACAGGTAAAGTCTTTTAGAAAGTACCCAGTTGGGAGTAAGCACTCAATAAGCTTGTTATTACTATTTTTAGTATTCTTTTCCATTGAAATTAATCAATTTTTCACCTTCATTGGACTTTACACCAGCATGTTCTTTTTCTTAAGAATGTGCATTTGAGGGTGGGCCAGTGA
>NW_011895760.1:0-2572 GCF_000151845.1 Pteropus vampyrus | reverse complement strand
AATAAGATAATGACTGGTTGAAACTGTTAGACCCTTTGAGAATCATCCCAGAATAGCTATTGTAGAAGGAGACAGACATCAACAAAATCAGAGACTCTGTACTCTGTTTGAGATGAACTATTCCACAGCTTGAGGATCAGCAAAGTATAGGATGACCTTCCTCTCAAGAAGGAAGTTGCCCTATGTAGAAAGTGAGAGATATGACAGTGTGAGAAGCTGGTTGGGCAAAAATATTTTGCAGTGAACAGAAGCACTAGACATTTCCACATAGAATGGAAATTTTCTTTCCTTCCAAAAAGGAAAGCAATAGCTGAGAGTTGGTCCACATGCATTTTAGAGAGAGAATTGCAGAGAAATGGAAAGTAAAGGAAATTCAGAAGATGAGAGTGGGGAAGGAAAAGGGGATTCTAGTCTGGGTAAGAATAGTAGAGAGAAGAAACCCTGAAGAAGAGCTGGTAGATGATAAAAAAAATCAAGGTAAATGAGGATAGATACTATTTACGCTTTTACTAGTGTTAAAAGAGGCTTATGAGAAGTAGTGAGATTATCATACTTAATTTCTCAATTTAACAAATATTTTCAAATCCTTCTACGGCAGGTTCTGGAAATGAAAAGTTCAATAATGTATGAATCCTGACCTCTAGAAGCTTATATTCTGGTAGAGTTCATGGTTAATAAACAGGCAGTTCAATACCATATAATTAAGTTCAAGTAGAAGTAAATTCAAATAGAACATAGGAAAGTGACACCTATGCCAAATAGGGGAAATTCAAATAGAACATAGGAAAGTGACACCTATGCCAAATAGGGGGACAGAAGAAGCAAAGGGAGATCAAGAAAGATTTTTTTTTTCTGAGATGATAATGCACGATTTTCATACTGAAGGATAAATAAGAAAACTGTGTGAGAGAAATTTGGAGAAGTTGTAGCTGGCAGGGCAAAGAGCGGATGGAAGCACATAAAGACGACAGAGCCAGAAACGGAAGGTCACATATTCAGGGATCTCACTATGAGGCATTTTGTGTGGCTGAGGCTGAAGAAACGAGTGGACAACACTCCGGATTCAATCACAGACCAGGGGCCTTCCATCAGCTCTACCACTGGTAAGTGGAAATCGAGCCAAGACTTGACTTCTCTGGGCCTTGATTTTATTTCCAGTAAAAATGATATTGTTGAACTAAGTGATGTCTACGACCAGCTGACACCTGACATTATAAAAGGTCAAAGTCCCAGAGTTTTCAGTGGTGAGCTGGAAGTTCCAGCAGCACTTATTAATTAGGTGTTAGAGCAAGGAGAGTAAAAAAATGAGGGATATTATGTCCTGATGAAAAGAGAGGCTCAAAGGCTGTTCAGGCCCTTTCTCCCCAGCTCCTGACACAGTATCCTCTGTCTTCCTGCTTGAAAGGGTTGTAATCGGGAGCTCATTTCCACCTTTTGCAGTAGTAGGCCACTTCAGCGTTTGGAAAATGCTCCCTTAGACTGCGCTGGAAGATTTTAGATGAGGAGTGATTGTCACTGTAAGATCTTGAAACAGCTCCACAGACAAGCGAGCGAGAGAGAGGTGACTACATGAGGGACTGACTGCAGAACTCAGAAGCACTGGACATTTCCATCATGGAGGAACGAAGGTGCAGCAAGAACACGCAAGCATGAATTGCAGAGAATAGAGAGAAGAAAATGTCAGGAAATGAGAAAAAAAAAAAAAAAGATAGTTGAGATTTTGAGGTTGGGGAAAGAAGAGGGGACTCCAGTCAGGGTTAGGGTAGCAGAGAGAATAAAGCCTAGAGAAGAACTGGAGGATGAGAAGGAACCAAGGTGAAGGAGAATGTATTTTTCACCCATAAAGTTCAGTAGTGCTTTTAGAATTGCAAATATGCATTTAAATTTAATAATACAATTATGGTATATTAAATGTCAAATGACTGTTACAGAAAAGCACTTAAAATTAATACATATGCATGAGATAAATCCTGTCTAGTTGTCAAGGTCTGAATTCAAAGTTATATAAGCTAGGCTTTTGCACTGAATTTTCTTACAGCTTAAGGTTGCAGAGATCTATGAATTTCATTGGTATTTAACAAAGAAGCATGAGCAAAGCTTACTTAGAACTGAGGGAAAAGGTGTGGTATTCAGGCAATGAGAAGCAAAGCCCAGATGCTATTGAAATCCAGAGTAAAACTGAAGGCAATAATGGTCTTCATCACTTTTGTCATCAGCATCATCATCAT
The DNA here is from genome assembly GCF_000151845.1 of Pteropus vampyrus. NCBI lineage: Eukaryota > Metazoa > Chordata > Mammalia > Chiroptera > Pteropodidae > Pteropus > Pteropus vampyrus. The sequence continues at coordinate 344 of NW_011895760.1, read as the reverse complement.
CATCTTGATCACTATTGACAAATTGGCTGTAGGTACCTAAGCGTAGCTCTGTATTATCTATGAGTCCCTCCCTCCCTTCCTTCCTTCTTTCCATTTCAGAGTTACCTTGCCCTTACCCAACAACTCAATCCTACTTTCCTTCCTATCTTTTACTTAAAAAAAATCATCTTTTTAATTATTTTAGTCATATATATGAACTTTTCATTATAAAGACATGCAATAAATATATATGCAGGAAAGAGTGAAAGTTTCCTGTCATCATCAATGTCCCTCCACCAATTCCACTTTCTAAAAATAACTACATTCTATCCTTCCAAACATTTCCCTTCAAGGAAATATTTTTC
>NW_011895759.1:5286-7042 GCF_000151845.1 Pteropus vampyrus | reverse complement strand
GTCCTGAGCTAGTCTATGTTTTAGGGCCCCTCACAATCTCACTTCTGTCTGTCTTCAAGGCCTCTTCTCTGGTCACTCATGCCCTAAGCTCAACACCAAGAGCACTGACCTATTAATGCTCAGGTTTCCATGACTTTCTTCAAACTGACCCCTCTGCTGGGATGCCCCTCCCGACTCCAGCCTGACCAACATTTCACTCCATGAAAACTTCCCCTGCCCCTGGTTTTGGTGATGGTCCCACCTCTGTTGTCCCACAGCACTGCATGATCACCTCCGCTGCTACATGTGACTGTCAGGCACTTACTGTCAGGAATCCTCAATCTTCTGCATTCTAGCCCAAATGGGGAACAACCACATATCTCTCTCACCAAGCCCAGGACTAGGCATCGATAAATAAAAATTGATGGGTGGATTAACTAATTAATTAAATACCTAAACAGAGGTCAGAGGTTTCTGCAGTCATGTCAATCATGTTAGGGAAAAGAAGGCCAAGAGGTCCTTTACCTGAAAGATCACCTAGGGCAGCTTGTCTGTCTAGGGCTCACTGTCCACAGGATGCTGAATAATGTGTAAGGTGCTATGGGTGAGGACACATCCTGTCCCCACCCCGCAGGCACCTCCTGGGTGGGTATTCCCCAGTGACAGGGTTAGACCTTCCATATCATGGAGAGGCAGCCTGGGGTAGCAGAACAAGACTGGACTGGAGTTCAAAGGCCTGGATCCTCTGCCATTTACTCACCTTGCAACTTTGTGGAAGTCACATAACCTCTCTGAGACTTCAACTGTTAAACTGTTTCATGGTCTCTTATGAGGATAACATAAACATCATGTAAAAGCCCTTTGAAAACCAAAGATGATAAGAGCTATCATCCTTATTTTACTTTTTAAAGGCTTTATACTCTGGGCAGCTTAGCAAATATGGCAAATTTTTTAAGTTTGCCCCCTAAAGATGTTCTCCCATTAAAATTTTGAACATATATTTAAAGACAAGTAGGATATAAGATATGCTTGTGTGGTATAAAATAACATTTTGAAGGAGTAATCAGTGTGTTTTTCCTTCATGATTGCTCTTATGAAATTTCTTCACTGTTCTTCCAAGGATATACACCTCTGCATATGTCCAGACACATAGATATGAGTCACTTAATGGCTGCAGGTGAAGAGGACACTGAGGAACCAGAAAACCAAGAGGGCAGATGCTTAAATATTGAGTTCAAATGCCACTTAATCCAGGTGTAAGACAGAAAGATTTAGAGCATACTTTTAGAGCAAGTTGTTGTTGCCACTAGAGTAGAATAAAGACTCAACAGGCTGAGAGAGAAGAGGAGGAATCACATGGACAGAAACAGTGGGATGGAGAGACTGCAGGCATTTCTCCAAGCGGGCACCATCCATCACCATCGTCAGCCTGGGAGCTGAATGAAATCTGGTTCCCTTGTTGTTATCTGTTGATGACTTCCAAAAGTAACCGGCACATAATCAAGGAGTTGCCCAGGAGAAGAGATAGTCATCTCATCTGTCCCAAGAGTTTGCCTAGCCCCTTGTCCAATCCACTTCATGACAAAAATGGTCCAGGGCACTTGTAGGGCCCTGCACACACACACACATACATATCTGCACACACATACACATGAATGCACACATGCACACATATGCATATATACATGTATGCATGCATGCACACACCTGCACTGACTAGAAAATAGTGTCCTGGACACTTGGGGTGGGGAGATTATCCCCGTACTTTTTTTTTTTT
>NW_011895759.1:0-2001 GCF_000151845.1 Pteropus vampyrus | reverse complement strand
TGTGTGTGTGTGTGTGTGTGTGTGTGTAAAATCATTATGCTGTATACCTCACACTTATATAGTCAGTTATAGTCACATGTATATGTCAATTATATTTCAATACAACTGTGAGAGAAAGAGCACTTCTCACTCAGAGAATGAGGGGAAAATAGGACGAATGTAAAGGAGTAAGGAGGAGACTGACATAAGGGTAGAGAAGAGGTCAGAAGCTATATCAGGAAGGTCTGGCCAGATTTTTTAGAGTTTAGGCTTTATCCTAGGGGCAATGGAACCTTTTGAAGGGTTTTAAGCAGAGGAGTGGTCTAGACTAGATTTAGGTTTAGAAAGAGCTCTCGGCAGCAGCGTAGAAGATGGGTTGGAGAACCTCTTAGAGTCTGGTCTAAGGAGGCATCTCCATGGTCAAGGTGATCAACAGTGAAGGCCTGAATGGACAGTGGTAGCGGGATGGTGGGTGAAGAGTTTTTAGGTGACTGAATCACCAGGTTTGGGTGACAGTTAGAGAGTCGAGTGAGGAGGGAGTAGGTCAGACTGAGGTCCTGGGAGTGGAACCATCCAGCACTGGAAAGAGCAGGGCTCTCACAAAACACCTGAGGAGTCCATCTTCCCTGGTCTCCTTTCAATTTCAATCTCTTGCCTTTCTGAACTATTTCAGTCGTATTTGCCAGATAAAATACAAGACTCCCAGTTAAACCTGAATTTCAGATAAATAACAAATTTTTTTAAAAATCGAAGTATGCCCCGTAAAACAGTTGGACATCCTGTTTTTCTACTTGCCATATCTGGCCACCCTAGTTACAGCCCACTCCTTCATCCAGGGCTTCCCACCATTTCACCCCAGGGCCCAGAAGCAGGGATCCGAAGAGGTGTCATCTCCGATCTGCAAGCACTGTCCTAGAGAACCCCTCTTGCCAAATACATGGAGTTGTTTTTCTGCAATATATTCCCATGGCTCATCAAGTCTTGGTGTAAAGAAACGACTGATATACTCCACCAGAGCAGTTCCTGAAGGAACCAAGGGATTAGCCGTAAGGCAGAGGCAATGAATCAAAATCAGAGCCACGAATGAGGACCAGAGAAAGGAGAAATGTGAGGAGAGGAAAGACAACGGAGGAACAAAGGAAACCACCTCTATTCTGGGTCAGGCAGAAGACTCTGAGGTCCTCAGGGAGTCTTAACATGCACATATGTTGGTGATGAAATTAGTGGCTATTTTATTCCTTAATCTTCGTACTTTTCTCTATTTCCAGAAGCGCCCCCATTGACTATGTGCTACTTATACAATCATATTTTTAGAAATCAGTGAATGTTATTTTAAAAAGGAAAAGTAGGTAAGCTATTTCAAATTTTTCCTGCAAAACTTTTAGGATTTATGTTCAGACCTTTGATAGCAGTTAGCACCATTTGACTTTACAGGGCGGATGCATTTGTCGCAAAATTGGTAGAGGAAACAACGCTGTTGTCGGATGGCTCTGCATACACGGTCATAAACCCCAAGCACGTGTATTTAGGGGTGGCACTTACTAATGAAGAAGCTACTCATATGAAAATGTCTAAAACCTTAGAAAAACCCTACCAACGTGCCAGATCTTTTCAGTAGAATCCTTCACAATCTGATGCCACCGTGCACCCGAAAGTGCCCACCCAGAGAAGGAAAGATAAAATGATATGTTTTCTTTGTTACAATGTCAATTTGCTTTTTTTTTCTTTAACTTATACACGAATTCCAATGGGCACAAGCTATTCTCTCTGGGGCAGGGGGTGGGGGGTGGGGGGTGGAGGGAGAGATAATCATGACAAATTATCCTTCTTCCAAGTTATCATCATCTTGCTCTGTCTCTGTTAAATTGTTCTTCAAACACAGCAGTCTGCAGCCCTGCTTACCCTCCCCCTCGCATGCTATTTATACCTTTTGGATCAAACCAGCACTTTTGCATATCTCAGCCATTCCAGGGCTGCCATGGTGAGCTGCACTGCTCTCGGTCTTTCCCATCAGAGTCGCAT
>NW_011895758.1:391-2308 GCF_000151845.1 Pteropus vampyrus | reverse complement strand
GGCAGGCTGCTGCTGCTGTGCTTGCCCACAATCTTGCCCACGATGTCACTGTACACACTGGCATCAGGTGTGACCGTGCGGCAGGGGATGTCCCGGATCAGGCGCTGATACACCTTCCCGCGCAGGGCATGGCTGTGGGCCCAGTAGCCCTGGCGTGCGAGCTGCTTTAGCTCCTGCAGTTCTGTGCAGCTCAGCTCCTTGGGTCCCAGGTCCTGGATGGCAATATCCATCTTGTCTCTGTCCACAAAGCAATTGTACCCTGGGGAGTCCATAGTGCAGAGTATGCCTGGAGAGATGGCCCTTGGATGCCAGGAGGGGGCAAAAAGCGGCTAAATCCTCCAGCCCCCTTTCTGAGGCTCTTCTGCTAATCTGTTTGCCATCGCATACCCTGTAGGATTAAAAACCACACTTAATAACACGTGTATAAAGGTTCACATTTCAAGGACCATGTTTTTGTTCGAATCTTTCTATAAAGTATTATAAAGGCTTCCATTTAAAATAAGTGGATATTCTGAGAATTCACTATGAACTCTGAAAGTGTAATGTCTTTTCATAGAGCTTATAAAGTTACTGGAATAGGTCACACGGATTATGAATAATGAATAATGGGAGGCTAGAAACAAGTTCCTGGAAGGGCTGAAAGCAACTCTCGGCTTGGGGGCAGGTGGCCCGTCAGGCTTCCACACACCACCACCCTGTGGCCTATGGGCCTTCTAAAGAAGAGCCGCTGGTTAAGACGACTCATTTAACTTGAGATGCTTTGTTTCAGTTCTTGAAGACTTCAAGTCTTTAACCAGTTGTGTATCATGAGGAAGACATACACCTACTCTGCCCCACTGTCCCCGGGTTAGAATTTGGAGGCTAGCTCCTAACTTTCTAAAAATGCCAGCTAGGTTTCAGGCAGGCATTCCAGAGGAGAATTACTGGGGCTAAGACATGAGGGCTAAGAAATAAATGAAGCTATTGTCACAGCTTCAAAATTAAACATTTCTTTCATAAACTATATAAATATCTAACCAATGAACTGTATACCTGAAACTAATTTAAAAAAAATTAGACATTTCTGCATCCAAGTAAGCCATATGTATTGGGGATTTGGTGCTGTCTCTCTATTAGGGATAACTACTGAAATGCAGGCAAACATTTAAAAATGGGTAAAATGTACTATTTGAGACTCTATCACTACAGGTGGACAGCAAGACAGAAGTCTACTTACTGTTCAGAATACCACAACTTAACATCTGTTTTTGCTATAGGCTACTCTCCTCGGCATAAAAGTACAACAGTCCGCCCACGCACCTCAAACTAATCTTTCCACCTGGGATGTCACAGGGTTTACTTCAGTGAGTTTTGGTAAATGACCAGATCATTCCAGTTTCTCTTGAATCTAGAACATTCATCTGAATATATAAAAAGTAAAGAATACGTTAAGAACATTGAGTGGAAAGTGTACTGTAAAACCTGTCTTGTGAGAAGATGTCTTTTTTATTTTTTAGGGGAGGCAATCCTTGGTTGACCTCACAGATTGCAAGGACTTTGTCAGCTGACAATCCTTATTATTATTATTTTTTAATTTTTTTTACACCTACAGCACCTGGTCTTCCTAGGTGGTCTCCCATCTAAGTACTAACCAGGCCCAACCCTGCTTAGCTTCCGAAATCAGACGGGATTGGGCTTGTTCAGGGTAGCAGGGCTGTAGACCAGAAGATATCTTGAGAAAGCACTTTGATATGTTTTTTTTTTTTTGTCATAAAATACACATAACAAATTTACCATTTTAACCATTTTAAGTGTACCATTCAGTGGCATTAAGTACATTCACAGTGTTGTACAATATCACCAACATCTACCTCCATAACTTTTTCATCTTCCCAAACTGAAATTCTATGCCCATTAAATGCTAACTTCTTGTTCTCC
>NW_011895758.1:0-341 GCF_000151845.1 Pteropus vampyrus | reverse complement strand
AGTGTTGTACAATATCACCAACATCTACCTCCATAACTTTTTCATCTTCCCAAACTGAAATTCTATGCCCATTAAATGCTAACTTCTTGTTCTCCTTCCCCCCGGCAACCACCACTCTACTTTCTGTCTCTTAGAATCTGATGACTCTAAGTACCTCACATTAGTGGAATCATACAATATTTGTCCTTTTGTGCCTAGCTTATTTCACTATCATAATGTCTTTTTTAAAAATGTAAGATTTTATCTTTTATTTATTATTTTTATTTATTTTTTACACCTACAGCACCTGGTATTTCTAGGTGGTCTCCCAACCAAGTACTAACCAGGCTCAACCCTGCTTA
>NW_011895757.1:4407-4724 GCF_000151845.1 Pteropus vampyrus | reverse complement strand
TGAGTTTTGAACTTCTGCCTCCTGAAGCTTCACTCTTAACTTCCCCTATAGCTGCCTTCAGTGTATGAATCACATCACCCGAGAAAAAGCTTCTGAAACCATCCACACTATTAAGATTGTTTTCTCATAAAAAAAAAAAAAAAAAGTGGAGTGAGCATCTGGCAGCTTTCCTTTTTCAAATGACCTGTTGGATGGTACATATTATCAATGGTGCACAATACAGAGCAGCCATTGCTCTCAGGTGAACATGCTTAAAGATACGCCCCTGCCCAGTTGGACAAAACCTCTACCATACAGACCGTGGTTCTGCTCAAGGT
>NW_011895757.1:0-2302 GCF_000151845.1 Pteropus vampyrus | reverse complement strand
TGATTTGAGGCAGTGATAGAAACACGTTCCACAATGAACATTCAGAACTATTAAAACCTAGGATTCTCTGATTGAGTGAAAAAAGCAAGAAAAGACTGATGGGAACCCTCACGTAGGGTTTTCCAGTCATTCATCGTCAAGCTGCATATAAATCCTGGCTAAAATATGGCAAGTCGTTCTTTTACAGATTTAAATGGAAATAATTTAAAATATTGTTTTTATTATTTACACAATGTGTTGAAAGTCTACGTATGATTTGACCTAACGTTAGTGGACTACATATGTGTAGTTTTTAATTGATGGATGAAACCAGAAGCCTCAGAAATACTGTCATGGGGCCCCTCCCCCCAAACTGGTGTGCATTTGAATGTGTTTCCAAAGCTTTAGGGGAAAGAGGGAAAGAAGCACTTGGGGTATGAAGTGACAATTGACAGGCTACGAAGTGGTATGTACTACCTGATCCCGATGACAGAAAGATCCATTTATTCTTCATGGTACTATGTAAGGGTCTCTTGGATATAACGTTGGGTGAAAAGAATTAAGGTGGAGAAGTATATGTTGACATCTCTGTTTTTCCAAGAAGAGGACATATGCATACATTTACAAAACAATAAAATGTAAACATAAAGAAGGTAAATGGTTACCTATAGAAGGAAGTGAATAGCCGGAGAACACAGGGATAGAAGCAACCTAATCATAAAATAAAACGAAATAAAAAATACTTCCTAAAAACCAAAATCAAATGAAATAAATGAACCTAACTTTGTATACTGTCAGTGGAAACCTCCCAGAGAACAATTCTGAATCACCCGCACAACGGGCGGTTGGCTGTTCCTCCCGAGCGGGATACGCCAAATAAACAGAAGGAGCCCTGAAGCCACAAAGCTCTCTCCAGTAGCGGTACTGTTGGTACCGCTATTGAGATCGTTGTGCTTACGTTATGGGTTAGTAATCACCAGTGTTGTTGAGAACGAGAACTGGGAGTTTTGCTGTGGAGACAAGATACAAGATTGATGCAAGTAAGAAAACCGTGCCGCCCTGAACTGAATCGCAAGTGCTGGTGTCTATGCAGCATTTCTCCGGGGAGGAGGTCACACCCATGCCCAGACCTACAATCACCAGTGGCTTCCAAACGTGCCCTGGGAGCCCTGCCTCTTATCCCCGGGCTGCTGACTCAGGTGTCCCTTAGGCGCCCAGCTCAGTATGTTCCAAACGGAACGCATCACCGCCCCCGCCATCTTTCTGCCAGGGGCTCCTTATCTTGGTGGTTTGCTACCCACTTGACTGTCCACATCATTACTTCAGAGCTCCTTGATCCCTTTCTCTCTGTCACCTACAAAGTCCTGTCAATTCTACTTCCTTACTCCCTCCAGCGTCCTCATTGTCCACCTCCTTCTCCTTCTCCCCTCCAATGTCACCCCAGACTGCCCTCCCCCTCTTCAGGTTAGCTCTGGCAGTCGCCTGCTCTGGGAAATTGGCTCTGACTGCTCAGGATCTCCCCTCTGTGACACCATGGCTGGCTTCTCCTTCTGCTGTATGACAGAGGAACCTGATTTCATTGGGGCATTAGCTTCCATAGTTGGCATTTAAAGGGAAAACCCTGTAATGTCAAAATCACCCTTGAAGACAACTTAAACCACTCTGCATTGGGACAGTTGGCTATTTCTTGGAGCACTTAAAGAAATAGGATCTTAAATTTAGGGTCCATAATGTACAAAACAAACAAATAAAAAACCCCAGGAATACCCACAATCTTTTTAACTCTAGAGATTCACATTAGAGCAGATTCTCACAGTGAGAGGCAGGAGGAGACAGTAGATTATCTTCCACTTAATCTAGATTTGACAATGGGGAGGTGAGAGCGGAGTGGTCTGCCTTGTTCAAATGCTACCCTTCCTCTCTTTCCCAAGCTGAGGATGTAGTTGGATTTGCCAGTTACGTATGTGAATGGCAGCCTTCCGACTCCTTGTGTTGTAACTTGTCTTCCCTCCCAATCCTGAGCATCTAACTCAGGACTGTATTCCCAGGACTTAGTAGAATGCCCTCCACCTAGAAGAAAGAGAACATTGGGCGAATAGATTAATGGTTCGAACCTCTCCAGAGATGGGGAGTTCCACAGATAATGAAACAGCCATCCTGTCATCTGATCAAATGAAGTGGACCCACGAGTTCAAGGTCTCTATTAGGATTCTAACTGGAATTAACTCTCTGAAGCAGAATTCCCAAAGAAGGGCAGGGCTAGAAGGCTCAGAGGCTTCCGTTCGGCTGATCAGCAGATAATATTTCTTTGAAGCCTCTTGTG
>NW_011895756.1:4112-4431 GCF_000151845.1 Pteropus vampyrus | reverse complement strand
CTGGACAGCCACATGCAAAAGTATGAAGCTAGACTCTATCTTTCACCATACACAAAAAATTAACTCAAAAATGGATCGAAGATTCAAATGAAGACCTGAAACCATAAAACTCCTAGAAGAAAACACAGTTGGTTAGCTCTTTGACTTGGTCTTGGCATCGAATTTTTACATTTGACTCTAAAAGCAAAAAGCAACAAAAGCAAAAATAATCAAAGGGGACTACACCAAACTGAGAAGCTTTTGCATAGCAAAAGAAATCATAAACCCAATGAAAAGACAACCTACTGAATGGGAGAAAATATCTGCAAATCATATTCAC
>NW_011895756.1:0-2197 GCF_000151845.1 Pteropus vampyrus | reverse complement strand
GTTGGAAGAGTCTTCCAGCCATGCTTGTATTTTTTAAGAGCTGGGCTGATAGAAGCTAGGCTTGAAAAACAAGTATAGTAGGCCCCCTTTTGCACGATTTAGCTTTTTGTGGTTTTAGTCACCCACTGTTAACTGAAATCTGAAGTATCATGTGGAAAATTCCAGAAAGAAACAATTAAGTTTTAAATTGCACACTGTTCTGAGTAGCCTGATGAAATCTCATGCCGTCCTACTCTTCCCACCCAGATGTGAATCATTCATTGCCCAGTGTATCTATATTGTATACGTCTGGCCTGTCACATAGTACCCACCTTGGTTATCAGATCAACTGTTGCATTATCACAGTGCTTGTGGTTAAAGTAACCCTATTTTACTTAACAATGACCCCAAAGCATAAGAGTAGTTAGTATTCTGGCAACTCAGATATCTCAAAAAGAAGCCATAAAGCGCTTCCTTTAAGTGAAAAGGTATATATAGGAAAAAATTTAGTATATATAGAAAGACCTGGCACTGTACAACCAGACTAAAGTAGAGGTAGAATCCCAGATACTTCTGATTCCCTATCTACATCTGGGAGTTTTCTGTTTTGTTTATCTTCCAGCAAGAAAAAGGCAGGGGATTGTTTCTATCTTATTTCTTCAATCTTTTGCCTCAAGGATCTCCATATCTTTCCTCAGACTCTTCAGTCATCAAGCACTAAAGTAGCAAGAAAAGCTATGAAACTCAATTGTTTTTTCCCACCACTGATAACGCTTGCGCACCTTAAGGTGACTACAAAACTATATCTAAAACAGCCAAATTAGAAAACCAGGCTCTCATCCTAATCTCCATGTTGTAAAAAGTGCCAGAGAATTTTAGGGAGCAACACTGCAGACAGAAGGAAAAAAGCACTGTCTTGTCTCACCAAGATTAGTCTTCTCACTTTCTCAGCAAGGCAAGGGAAAGGAAAAAAAATTGTAAGGGAAAAAACCCCAAATAATCTCTCCAAAAGAAGAGCAACTACGGCAGGAGCAAAATTACTGTTCTTCCTATCTCCAATTAAGAATGCTTCTTATTAAATAGAACTTTCTCATCTGTATGTATCTAAAGATATATTTCACCAGTATATTTTCCTATAATTTACATCAAAACTTGACTTTCTATTCCAGAATGAGAATATTTGTTAAAAAGTTTTCCAAAAGCACTTAAATTGTTAATGTTCAGTCAAAAGACAATCAGAACCAAGCCTGGTAGAATGAACTCTAATGAAAAAAGTAGAGAAAAAAAAAAAGCAGAGAAAATCTACAGATTGTCATCCCAACTGAATTTTCCATATTAGATGCCTCAGAAATAATATAAAATCTTCTAGTGAAACTTTCTCATGATATCAGGAGTACTATTCAATTTGGAAGGCTTTTTCTTTTTCTTTTTTTGAAAGGCTATCATTTTAATGAACAAATATTTGTTTTCCCAGTACGACAAACAAAAGTGAGAACATGAACTACTTGTTCTAAATAATGGTTTAAAATCTGGTAATAGAATATGGAGGATATTGAATTATGAATTAAGTTTTAGAGATAATAAAATTAAGAATCCTTCTATCTTTAAATGTGTTACTTCAGTAATGATAAAATAGTAAAACAGTTTCAAAAGTTAACCTCCTAAGTTGCCAGGTATAAAGCTCAAGCTATAAATCTTTTAATTGGAAAAACATGACACCTTTTTTTCTTGCTGTGAAATTTTCTCAAAAATACACACTCTCTCTCTCTCTCTCTCTCTCTCTCTCTCTCTCTCACACACACACACACACACACACAGACTCCAATTTTAAAAAATAGCTTAATAGATTAAAGTGAAGGTGCTTAAAAGTGGATTGAGCTACTAGGTGAGTGCGAGGAAATGCTTGAGAAAAAGAATGATTAGGAGAAAATTGAGTGATCTGTTAAGTAAGTTCAAAGAGCTAGATAAAGGCAAATTATATGATAATGCAAATATTTATTTTCAGCTTACATTTGGCAGAAGACAGTTCATATTCCAAGTATCATTAATGAATCAAATGAAATACCATCTTAAGGAAATATATTTCAAAACTTATATATTCTGGTTTGGTTGTATGCAACTCCCAAATATTTAAGGACCTGCATCAGTTCTGCAGTCTACAAAAAGAAAATCACTCAATATATCATAAAAGTTGATTATACCTGAAAAAAACGAAGCT
>NW_011895755.1:3825-5502 GCF_000151845.1 Pteropus vampyrus | reverse complement strand
ATACTAAGAGAATAACAAATGCAGCTAACAGCTTATAAAGCAAGAGTGCTGTCACCAGGGCCAGCACGCTGAGGTCTTAAACAGAAATCTATTACTTGATTTACCAGAAGCGGTAGAGACCTTAAGAAGCAGTGAACATGGAGCAATAAAATTAAAGCTGGCTCTTCCTCCAAAAGGTCTTCTGAGCCGCTTTAACTCATGCAATCTTCCACCGTCCTTGAACTCAACTAGAGAAGTGAAAAGCCAGCCTCATACCCTCATCGGAATCCATTGAGTCTGCTCAGCAGGAAAAGCCAGTATGTTGAAACCATCTTATTGGAAATTAATTAATTAAAATTAATTAATAACATTCTCAGAAGCATGGGGTATGGGGAGTTTCCTTTAAGAGGCCAATTCCTCAAAGGCATTCGTGGAATGGGAAGCCACTGGGGTGGAGAACCATAGCTCAGATGCATGTTTTTTTTTTTTATGGTTGGATCAATGTGCTTGAAGGGGAGCTCTTGGCCTCACTGAGAATCTAAGGGATCATTTACCACCTCCTAGAGAGAGACTCAACCAAATGCATTCTTGTGTAGGAGGCCTGCATAGGTTATGAGTGGAATGCTTAGGTGGATGTTCTGCTATCCCATGATTACCTTACTGATTAACTAGGTTTAGCTAAAAAATATTAAACATAAAAAGGAAAGAAAGAAAATTTATTCTGTGTACAGACACAGCTGAAGGTGTTTCACTTTCTCTCCACTGCCAATGTCCTTCACTTACTTGCCATCTGAACCCTGAGTGAAGGGTGTCCAGTCACCTTTCGCCATTAATAACATCGAGCTCTCCCTACATGACAGTCACTGTAGCAGGTCCTGGGCAGGCATTATCTCGGGCTCAGAGATCTTTAGTGATTTCCTTAAAGTGACTCAGTTGTTTGATAGCAGAACTAGCTCTGCAATTTAGGGGAACAAGACTCTAAAGCTTTAGCAACTGCTGTTCTTTCTGGCCTGCTTTACCCATGCTGCTAGCCCCTCACGCTCTCGAGGTCACGTCTGTTCAGGCCTGAGCTCTCGTTCAGTGCCTTTCCTGACAGTGCTCTCATGAAGTCTCTTTCTTTACCTTTAGAATATTGAGAATGCTTATCGCTCTGGGGAGTATACTGTCCCTTGGCTAAGTGGCACTAGAATGGAGTCTCCAGAGAGACTGGGACCTTATCGTTGGTTATTCCTCCAGATATATTCCCAGGACCTAAACATAGGGCCTGGTGAAGGAAAGGAAACCTCCAGATATTCTGAATGAATGGATCTCTCCCAAAGGCTAAGTTTGTAATTGGCTAAACAACTGGAATTCTAACCACTTCTGCTAGATGGTAAATGTTTGTGTCGCTGTTAAAAAAAAAGTGTAAAGAGGCAGTAAATTTGAAGGGTGATGACCAGAACTCTGAGAGTGGAACTAGTCCCTTTTTGGTTCCAATTAGGAGTCATAGGTCAGTAACTAATGATATTTGAAGCCCTCTACCTGCAATAGGTTTTTAATTTTTTTTTTTTTATGGAAGCATAACATATATGCAGAAAAGTACACACATAAATGTGCACCCCAAAATTTTCACAAACTGAATACACCCATGCAACCAAGACTCAGATCAAGAAATAGAGGGGGACCAACACTTAGATAGGAATTTGCTTGTAAGGTAAA
>NW_011895755.1:0-1055 GCF_000151845.1 Pteropus vampyrus | reverse complement strand
GGCAGACTTGACATGTGTCTGTTCATTTAGTCGTTGTCATCTCTATCATTGTCATTGTTATCACACAGAACAGAAACCAGACTATTGGATGTCTATGGAGAGAATCTTGAGAATGTCTATCACCTGCCTTCCAGAAAGCTTCCGGTTTAAGAGAAGTAAAGTGACTTCCCTCTCCCTGTTTGATGTTGGAGCCACACCCTGAAAAAGCACTTAGACCTAGTCTTACATATGGACAGGTGACAGGTAGATGCTTTGGTCAATGATTTGTAGTTGATGTAAGAAGTCCCCTGGAAGACTAGAAGGCAGATCAGTCCAGGAGCTTTTGATCTGTGTCACTCAGCTTTCAAACCTTTAAGCCCACATAAACACAGGCTCCTGAGATGTGATGTAAATGGCAAATTCCATATTCTACAAATGTAGTGGCCCCTCAATTATTCAGAAAAGAGACCCTGTAAGATGGAAATAAATATACATATTCAAAGTCACTCCCAAGCTAAATGGCTGAACCTTTCTTCTGTTAGTTTTTGGCTCTGTTAAAAGGCTATATGTGACCAAGTCCTGTTGTTTAGAAAATAAAAATCTACATATGCAGCACTAATTCATCTAAATCAGGGTGGAAGATGCAGTAAAAGTAGGCCACCATTCCCCACATCTACAAAACTACAGCAGAATCCGTAATATCACATACCTCCTCAAAATCATTTTCAACACACCACTTCAATTGGCTGTTAAAATCAACCTGACTCGAGTCAAAAAATGAATCTTATTTTGCATCCTTGATCTAAATTGTTACTGGATGAGGTGAGAGGGAGAGGTGTGCATGTTTCTTGGGCAAAAACCTGTGTTGATAACTGTAGACCAGGCAATTGCAAAATAAGGATGTGACCCTGTGAAAAACCAGTGTGAGTATGGAGATGTCACGGGGTGGAGGTCAGGTAGTGGGTGCATCTGGGAGTGACTGAGGATTGTCAGAACCAACTCTTGGTCTCTCCTGGAGATCTTTCCAACTGCTGAGAGCTTTCCTCCCAAGCCGGGTGCCAAGATAGAACTCCACT
>NW_011895754.1:4168-6829 GCF_000151845.1 Pteropus vampyrus | reverse complement strand
CAGGTAGGCAAAACATATGATTCTGCTCTGGCTTCTGGAAGTCCACATTTAGCCAAAGGATCTGATCCAAATATGGTTGGATATTTATCTGAAAAACAGACCAATCACATCAGCACAATGACTCAAGCTTCATTAATGACTATCTCTTAAGAGTTTTGTGGCATCTTCTCTCTCACAAACATTATAGTAAAAAGATATTTGACAGAGTCTTAAAAATACACTGATAAAGTGAAACTAAAAGGATTTGTAAACTCTTACTGCTTGAATAATGGGTTCATTCCAGGTTTCTCAGAATTCACATACTAACGCTGTCCACATTCAACATTCAACTTCCCTTTGGCCCCTTTTCCCTACTATGCAGAACAAGCCTTTTTCCTTTAAGATGAAAAGTTATGGAAGGAAAATTTACAGGCCTGTAATAATTTTCATTCTCTAGAACCCTAATGGAAGTGTTAGTGGCTTATGGCAGGAAGGCAAGGTACCCTCAAGCTCACCTGGGCTCTTTAACCCTACATCAGATGTTGTTGGTTTTGTGAGGTCTTACGCAGGTAAACAAGGCGCGCGTTTTGATCCTTTTATGCTCCTACCCTTCCTGAACTGTTGCTGTTTTTAGCTTCTGCTTTGGTGAAAAGAGTAAAATAAGTCCTGTGGATGGCCTCACTTTGCAGTACAGCACCAGAATGCTGTTATCTTTCAGCATCTTTTTTCTCATTCAAATTCTGTCTTTCAGTTCTCTGAGAAAGTATTTCCTGCTCCTCAGTCCATTGCTTTTCACATGTTTACAAGTTGCAGGTCTCTTTGCTCAGACATAATTTCCTATGGGCACGGATTGAAATGTAGGTGGAGGGCCCAGAGCCCCACTTAATCTATCCTCTCCACTTCTCCCCAACACCCTGCAGCTACCCGTGAGGGGGACTCATAAACCCCTAGAGCAAGTG
This sequence comes from Pteropus vampyrus, assembly GCF_000151845.1. Classification (NCBI taxonomy): domain Eukaryota; kingdom Metazoa; phylum Chordata; class Mammalia; order Chiroptera; family Pteropodidae; genus Pteropus; species Pteropus vampyrus. The sequence continues at coordinate 5,891 of NW_011895754.1, read as the reverse complement.
GTTTGAAAACTACCATCCTACTCAAAAATATTTCCTCCTTCTTCTGGACTACTATTTTATTCACTATTTCTAACATTCATTCATTTATTCATTCATTCAGCAAATGTTTATTGAGTACCAGCTGTGAACACCTGGCCCTTAATCATGTACACACATTAAAGTGTGAGAGGGAGGCCCTGCTGTCTGCCTCCGAGCCCCAGCTGGCTCTTCCACATTGCCCCCATGTCATCGCTCACTGTTGCATTGAATTGTTTGCTTTTTGAATATGGCATATACTTTATGTAAATACATTTACAGTTCCTTAGCCTCTTTCAAAGGAAATTTATGAGTTAATTAACAAATATAATTTGAACATCTATGTACTGAGGAAGCAAACCCTGAGAACTTAAAATGATACTAATTTTCTCCTGCCAGGAGGCATGTAAGAGGACTCTTCACATGGCATTCAAAGCTTCCACTAAGAAGGCAGAAGGCCCACTTCCACCGTCTAGGCCATTGTCAGAGACACCGGGCCTAGCCAAGGAAGGCCCACAGTAGGACTCTGGGAGTTTGGGGGTATGAGCACGTAGGGGCCTACCAAAGCGTTGACAAATAAAGCACAATCAGCATCTGCGTCCTGTGGCCTCAGAGAGAGGTGGCCTCTTTTTCTCCAGATTTGCCTTCTCTGAAGTCATAGAAATCATGGCCTCAGAGAAAGGAAAGGAGAGCGACAAAGGACGACTGACAATTTTTACTGCCGCAGAGGAAGCAGGAGGAGATTGGCCATTCGAAAGATGCCAAAGTAATCCGCGCGGCGGTTAAGCACGGAGAGGAACGAGAGCGGAGCAATAGGGCTTGGGCAGCCACATTCGCAATTCATTTTCCCTCGTGTGCATGTTTACTGTGTTCACCTTTGGATGTGGAAATAATTTCAAACATTCAGAAAAGCTGCAAGAATGTCACCTATTGTTAACATATTGCCCCCATTTACTTTATCACTTACAAATATTCACACATATATATAAAATTACTTTTTGAACCATTCGAGAGTAAGTTGCATACATCATGCCCCTCTACCTCTATATATTTCAATGTGTATTTTTTAGGATATGGACATTCTCTTCCATAACCACAGCTATAACTTTAAACTTCCTAATTTCTCATGGTGACTGCATTCATCTTGGCATTCTTTCACCATTAAAACGACCCTTTCCTACTTGATTAATATCTTTGGAGTTGTCTTCATGTTCTGACTCTTAAGCATTTTTTCAGTGTGATTTATTATTATGAGTAAAAACTCTAGTGTTACAGCAAGCTTTTTCTACAAACTCTTGGCTCTGCTGTGTTCCCATTATCCCCTCTACCAGACTACCTCTAATAACTGGGCTGTAACGATACAGAGTGTGGGGGGTGGTCGCTAAAGGTTTTTATTTCATGGGTCCAGTTGAAGCATTTGATCTGAAATCCACCCATTATTTTTAGAGAAAAATCACATAATATATGTGAGAAAACATCAAGCCATTTTTATTATGGGCTGTGTCAGGCTTTTGGCCACAGTTTTATTGTCCCTTAAGAACTGCAAGAGATGAAGGACAGAACTGGGAATGGAAGAAGTTCCACTCTGAAGTATGCAGGCAACGGGGTTGATTCCATCAATTCAAATGCTAAAGCTCAGTTTTTCAAATTACAAAAATAACATTTCTCATTGTATGTATTGCTTTTTAAAATACAATTGAGCTGAGCT
>NW_011895754.1:0-1608 GCF_000151845.1 Pteropus vampyrus | reverse complement strand
TCATCCAGAAATGTTAGACTTCCTGCTGTTGTGCTTTTTCTTTCTTGAGTTTTCATGTGGCGACATAGGCTTAGGAATCAATCATTAGATTTTCTGCTACATCCAGTGTTTTCAAATTTTTTCTCAAATTGCCAGTGTTTGCTTGCCGTAACTTTAATAAGTGGTAATGTGGTTATATCTGGCAAAGCACCATAAATATGAAATCGCTAAGTTGGGGACAGTGACGTGAAGTCCCAGTGTGGCAGCCTGCTGCTGCAAGCAAATGTTAAAAACAATCATACTAGCAATCTATACTTTTGTTACCATAGGCGTTCATTTCACAAGATTTAATGTTGTCCACAGAGAGATTTTATACAGAAGAATTGATGCTATTACTATTAGAGAAACAGTCAAAAAACAAGTTCTGATGGTGACTTTCTAACCTGCATAGGCTCATTTGGAATAGTACATAGGGAATTAAGTCCTTTCCTCGTTTTGAGTGCCAGAGTTTGATTTCTGCCTCCTCTATTTCCTAGCTCTATGGCCTTAGACAATTTACTTCACCTCTCTGAGTTTCAGGGGTTTTTGAATCTGAAAAGTGGGAATAATAATAATAGTATCAATCTCACAGAGGTGTTGTAAAATTAAATAATGAGGGAGGTAGACCGAGTAAAGGGGGTCAAATATAGGGGGATAGACAGAGGGTGAAGTGGGTAAAGGGGATCAAATATATGGTAGCTGAAGGAAACTGGACTTTGGGTGGTAAACACACAAGAGAATATACAGACGTCAAATTATAATGTACACCTGAAAATTATATAATTGTGTCAACCAATGTTACCCCAATAAACTTAATACAAAATTAAATTTAATTTAATTAATAATTTATGAAAAAGATTCCACACAGAGCCTCGCACATAGCCAATGCTTAGTAAAATGACTGCCACCACCATCACCACCATCACCATCATCATTGCCAATTCTTTCAGCAGACCATTTGAACTTACTTCATACTCCCTGGACCCCTTAACCCTTTTTTTTTTTTATCTCCTATGAGGTTTATATCCCAATATCTAAAACAATGTTTCTCAGCCCCCTTTAATCTCATTTCGATAAACATAAAATTTTATGCAGTACACTCCACATTTTGATAGGCTACCATCAGCTTCACTGAAAATCTTCTTAGCTAATGGGGTATTTCTTTTGGTTTTTTATTTAGCTTTCCTCTTATCACCATCATTATTCTGTATCATCTGAGTCCTCTAGGTTTCTGAGCTCCTGCCGCCCCAGCCCATATTCCACCCCCACAGCGCCTGCATTCTCCTGTATCCTCTGGGTTCTTATCCTCAAGGAGTCCACTAGGGGAGATGGACACGCAAACCAGCAACTCAGCACGGTTCTTAGAATTTTTCAAGTGCATCCAGTAGAAAAATAAAGGAGGATACAATAGACTATTCACCTTGATATGGAGAACAGATGCCCCTCCATGCAATTCTTCTGACTTTTAACTGTCCCCAACTCCTAATTAAAGTGATCGGCCCTCCTGCTCACTTGAAAATTATATTTTGCTCATCATCACCACCTTCTGCCCAGATCCTTCATCATTTTCTTCTCTTTCATTAAAATTCC
>NW_011895753.1:2469-3009 GCF_000151845.1 Pteropus vampyrus | reverse complement strand
GCGGGGAGCGGGGGGGCGGGGCAGGGGTGCGTCCCAGGTGCAACCCGCCCCCAGCCTCGGGAACCAAGGAGTGTTTCTTGGAAAAGCAACAGGGAGGAGACAGGGAAGGGGGACCGTGGCGTCCTCCCCTGCGGCCCGGCCCCGAGGAGCGGTGGCCCGTGCCATCCTCGGCGCTCTCCGGAGGGACGACTCAGGTCGGCAGACGCTGGGCCATCCGGCCGACGACGCTCGCTGGGGCTCGAGGCGTGGAGGAGGTGCCCCCGGCCAGCGACAAACGCCAGCGCCAGGTGGCTGGCCCTGGGGAACCGCGTGTGCCGCCGAGCTCCCGGGCTCCTTGTGCTCCCCGCTCTCCGCCGAGCTCTCCCCTCCCTTAAGCCGCCTTCACGGGCTGAATCCCCTTCCGCCGCCCGCCCCGGGCTCCTGCAACTCTCCGCCCGGCGTGGCTGCTTGCGCTCTCCCGGAGCTGGGCTCGAGGACCCGAGCAGCCTCCTCAATCTTCCCATCCCCCGCCGAAACCTGCTGGTGGCTCCGCCCCCACCT
>NW_011895753.1:0-789 GCF_000151845.1 Pteropus vampyrus | reverse complement strand
CCGCGCTCCTCGCGGACCCCACCCGGCGCTCTCCTCCGCGCCGGTGTCGCGGCCCGGCGTGCGAGCCCCGGACGAGCGTGCCGGAGCCGGGAGGGCGGAGGCGCCACTTTTTGCGAAGAGTGTGGAGCGCTAAGAATAATCCCATAGCAGACACCCACCCACCCGCCGCCCCGGCGCGGCTGGGCTGCGCGGGGCTCCGAGCCTTACACTTACTACCTCTCCCGGAGTTGGAGAGGGCTGGCCCGGCGCCCGCGGCGCGGAGAGGGACTCTGGTGGCAGGGGGACCGCTTCTGGAGCGTGGGAGGCGCTGACCCTCGCCAGCCTCCAGCCGTCTCTGAGCCCAGATTTCAGCTCTCCCCCCTGCTGGCGTCTCCTTGGAGTCCTGGAGCTAGTCGTGCCAGGCCCGAGGGGACAGAGTTTGCTCGCTGGTGATTGGAGAGGGGGTGGCAGCCGGGTGAACTGTGCTAGGAGCAAGGTCGAGGGCCGGGGGCAGGGCGGGACCTGCCCACCGCGGGCTGTGCCAGCGGGTAAGGCAAGTCTGTGTAGTGCCCAGAAAGCGAAGTTCTGCCTCGTCTGGGGAGAGAGTCCAGTTGGTACACCTTGGGGACTCCTGAGGGTCCCCCCCAAGGGCGCTGTCCTCTGAGCCGTCTCCGGTGGGTGCGGAGAGCGGTACCCCCACTACCGAAGCCCTGGGGTTTGGGACCGGCAGACGTTACACTTTGACAGGGCCCCCGGGGAACGGGGACAGGTCACTATCCCAGTGGATGTGGGGGTGCCTTCCGAGGCAGG
>NW_011895752.1:2731-4961 GCF_000151845.1 Pteropus vampyrus | reverse complement strand
GTATCTTGATCCATTATGGGGCTTGTGTTTAATTGATCTTTGACTCATTACTGCAGCTGAACAACTTAGTGAAACCAAGATAAAAACTTGTTTACAAAATGGTAAGCCAGGATAATATGTCAGCTCTGGCTTTGGAACAGAACAACTTAATAAACAAATGAAAACAAACTAAAAGAAAATTATAAAACAGCCCAAATCAAACAGTCTCCTATTCAATTACCATCATTTAAAAGTCATCAATAGCAGAAATAAATTGAATAAATTGATATGCCCCATATCTATGCACCTAACACACTTGCTGATACTTTTAGAAATATTTAATCTCAATATCATTTTCATTTATTTAATATCAGCTTACTACGGTGCAAAAACAATTTCTGTATTTAATTGATGTACAATGACAATTACACGCATGGTACAACTCACTATTCTTTGGTAGAATAATGAGTTCTTTGCTACTTCAAGTTACATAAGAAATTTGGATAGCTATATACTTTAAATTCATTTGCAGTGTTAAAATTTTTATTCAGAAAAACAATTCTTAAGTGTTTGAAGGCAAAACTTTGTTATAAAATTACCATGAACAAACATTTATAAGTATTCTTGCATGGTTATAGTTTTTCTTTATTTCTAGCAAATTAAAAGTATTCAATGGCTTTCTATCAAGTTATACCTTAGTAGTGAAATTTATAAGATTAATTTAAATTTATTTACTTGATAGATAGAAGAGTGAACTTTCACTGGATATATTTATAACCTGAGCATAATATATTCACCATCAAATTATAAAGTCTACATGTAATGAAAAACATACAGATGACATACCATGTGACTTTAGACTATCTTCCTACTCAAATATCACATGGAGAAACTCATTAATTTGTTTCCTATTATTTAATATTAAGAAAGTAATGTTTTTCTTGTGGGATCCTCAAGAATCCTTAAGAATGTGCAAATGCATACTCAATAGTGTGTGAGAGAGAGAGAGAGAGAGAGAACAAATGACTGTTACTAACCTGCTTGTGTTGTATAGTCATCATACTAAATTTTATCAGATCTAAAACAGCATCAAGCAAGATGCGCTATTACTTTATATACCAACATTACAGAAAAAGTCTGCCAATTAAACTGTGACACAGTCCTAAGATGCCATCAATTATAAGATGCATCCTGAATTTAGAGATGTAAAATGTGAAAAAGAAAGTCCATCTGTGCATCTTAGACTAGATAAACTGTAATTTCTTCCTATATATAACACAACTAGGCTCTTTGCATAATGATTCCTGTGGCCAGTAAGAATATGAACAAGAAACACACTCTTCAAGACATATAAGCTCACAAAGTTAAAAAGTATTTCAGTGAAGGTTTTCCTCTTACTTCATTCATGCCTCAGACTCCCATGGTGAATCATTCTCTTCATTATTTCTGACTGATGGAGTGTTCCAAAGTTCAGTTCTCAGACCTCTCTTCTTTGTCTACTTGTACTCCATAAGTGATCTTACCTAATCCCTTACCTTAGGTATCACTTGTACGGTGGATAGATCAATCTTCAATTGGTAAGTTCAATTCCAAATTCTCTCTGAACTATATTCAAACTAAAAACATTTCATAATTCTAAATCTAATACAAAACTCTTGGTAGATGCTCCTCACTCCAGTTCTCTTTATCCCAGTAAATAATGCCAGCCATCCAACAGTTTAGACTAACAACTGAAGACACACCCATGATTGTTTTCTAGGTCTCTCTATTCACTCATCTCAGGTCTAACTTCAATCATTTCAAAACTGATCAATTCCTTCATCACCTTTGCCACTCTCACTCTAGTCCTAGGTACCCTCAGCTTTCTCAAGCTCTGCTGCCTTGTACTTGCAACTGTTTTTTCTGGTTCTATACTTTCTCACATTCTCCACAGTGTAGCCAAAGGGACAGTTCTACAAAGTAAATCTAATCATGTTATTCACCTACTCAAGTCCCTTTGTTAGCTTCCAATTAAACTAGAAAGCTACAAACCTTTCTATATGATGGCTTGTAAGTTGTACATTATCTGGCCCATAGGTACCTATTAATATTATTTCTTAGGACTCATTTATACACACAGAGACAGACACAGACATAGATGACAGACAGACGCACACACACACATACACACACACGCTTCCTATGACTACACTAAAATGTAGGGTTCCTAAATTCATGATTGCTACTATAACTTGGTTTTATCTTGTTTACT
>NW_011895752.1:0-321 GCF_000151845.1 Pteropus vampyrus | reverse complement strand
ATATGAAATATTTATGTGAGAATAGGGATTGAGTGTGACTTTGGGGCTGTGGAGCAAATTATGGTACTATTTTTGCTGAAAGTCAGAATTACTTGCAGTAGATAAAGCAGTCTGGAATTCTGGTCATGAAATTTTCTAGTTTCACAGTTCACACTTGAGGCTGTGTGCTCTTCCTCTGCTGCTGCGAGCTTATTATCCTCTGTTAAGAGCAACCATTAGCAAATGCACTACAAGTAGAGAGACATCAGTTATGAAGACTTTCTGTGATGAAACGACTATTTTCTTTTCTTGCTAGAAATTATGTCTCTTAATGGTTCTGTG
>NW_011895751.1:0-3070 GCF_000151845.1 Pteropus vampyrus | reverse complement strand
TCGTGGGAGGAGGGAACAGGGCCTGAGAAGTGCTCCAAGTAACAGGACAAAGCTGGGAAACCTGATCACATGTTTACTAGCTTGGAGATTAAGGCTATGCTGCTGGGGGCTTACCAGGAGGCAGGCAGGTAGCAGCAGGCCTTGGGGAGTGTGGTGGAGCAGGTGGCCCCGGCCAGCATTTCCCAGGCCACGATGTCTGCCAGTCACCAGGTTTTTTAACATGCTTGCTCTATGACAACCCACTTTTTAAAAGATCTTCAAAGCAGAAGGTAACCTTGACTGCCATGGTCCAGGTCTAAGCACTTTGCATGCATCAACTCTCGTAATAGCCTTGAGGCCAGACAGGTGTCTCAGTGCTATCTTTATACTGTACAGGTAGGGAAACTGAGGCAAAGAGAACTTCCTGAGAGCATGCAACAATGAGGTGGTGGAGCTGGATTTGAACCTGACCACTTGACCCCAGAGTCTCTGGGTTTAACTCCTCAGCTATCTGACACGATTGTGTAGATCAGCATATTTCAAAAGGAAGAGCCGCCTCAGGCCTAAGAAATGGCTGCTATAAACAGAAGGCACCAGAAAAACAAATAAAATAAAGACAGAACACGATTTTCTCGTTTTCTTTAGATGCTGTTGCCTAGGAGAGTTTAGAGTCAGAGACCTGCTTTCGGTTTGCGAACAGGATGGAAGAGCAAGTGGCAGAGAGGCATCCAACACACCCTGCCCTGAGCTGAGCCCTCTCGACTCAGTCAAAAGGGCTGAACAGAAACTCACTGTGCATGGACCCTTCGGTGTCACACCACACTGTCTCCAATACCTCGGAGAACCAGCTTTCCCTGTGGGCCTGCCTAAGAGGCAACAAGAATTGGCCACTTCTGACAGATGAAGAAACTGAGGCTCCCGGTGGGAGGAGAGTCTGCCCAGTTAGGACAGCAGCACCAAGAATCCGATCTTCGTCTGTTTGGCTCCTCGTTCTCTGCACTTTCCTCAGCACCATCCACCCCTTTAGGCAAACAGTTTCAAAGATCCCTTCCTTCAAGGCTAGGGCCTTAGATAGCCTCCACTCATTCCTTCATTCACTCATCCATTCATTCCTCTGGGACTCCCTATGCCTACTGTAGTCAGCACTCTATTGTGCCAAGGACACAGAAACAGGTCACTTCCAAGAGAGCTGTCTGATAAGGAGACAGACCCCACACCCAACGATCTCATGAGAGGGGACTCTGAGGAAAAGCAGGAAGGCAGCTAACTCAGCCAGGGTGAAGGAAGGCTTCCTTGAGGTGGTGAGGCCTGACCTGAGTGTGGAAGGAGAAGGAGGAACTGGCTTGGTACCATGAAGCCAAGCTTTGCGGAGCATGGAGAGAGAGCATGACTCACCCCTGGAACTTACAGCCTAGTGAGAGTAGGATGGACATGCACAGGGAAAACCAAATAACCAGCAAGACCTCTAGGAGACTGAGAGGCTCGGGAGTCCCAAGCCCCGCCTCCTCCAATTCTGATATCAAGCACCTGGCCCTGGGCTGGGCCCATGGCAGGTTCCCCACCTCCAAAAAAAAAAAAAAAAAGCTGCAGAGCCGAAGGTCTTCATGCATGCCTGCACATGAACAAGGGAGAGATAGAGGTCCAGAGAGGGCACTGGACTTGCCCAAGTTCACACGGCAAGGTGTTAGTTGACATGGGCTCACACCTAGCTCCCTCATACCCCAGCCCCCTGGTACCACCTCAGAGAGGCTGGCTTTCACCATGTTTCTCCACAGATTTACTAAACACTTGCTCAGGTCCATGTGGATCTTGAAGGCTCAGGGATGAAATGATGATGATGATAATGATGTTGATGATGATTGCAGCCAACCTTCCTTAGCACCTATTGTGCTAAATGTTTCACATATCTTACAACTCACAATACTCATAAAAACTTTATGAGGTTTATACTATTACTATTACCTTTTTATCTGGAAAGAAGCCCAGAGAGGTGAAGTAACAGGCCCAACGCCCCACAGCAAGTAACTGGCAGAGCCAAAATCTGAGCTCAGGCTGTCCTTTTCCAGAGCCAACCTATGGAATCATGAGCCTTTGTCCTCCTAAGTCAGAGAGACCACCACAGTATACCAGGATGGATACAACAACTCTCAAATTATGTGAAAGATGCCCCAGTGGAGGAGATTGTGGCCCAAGACAACGGCCAGCCCTACCACCTAGAGATTGGTGTCATCTCCAGGCACTGACAGCAGTGTGTCCTCAGTTGTACCTTTTCTTTAGTAACTCTTGGTTCTGAACTTCTAGGTGCTTCAGAGAAGAGGAGAGACTGATGCCCTTGGCTAGGCTCAGCTGGCAGCCACTGGGCCCGGTGGGGCCAGCTCCCAGCCTGAACCTGACTCCCCAAGCTGGTGCACATACCCCTCCACACCACCTCGCCTGGTGATGGTCCAGGGGCTGGCATGCTGTGTTCTCAGCTTCCAGGCGTGCTCTGTCACACCTGCCTCTACCAGCCGATTGGAATGTGGAGCCCAGATGTGGTGAGCGAGGACTGAGCAGGGTGGGGAGCAGAGTCTCCGGTGGAGAGCTGGGGTGACATTGGAATAAGTGACTGCTGTGTTTGAATCCTGTTGTCAGACTTCCTAATTGAGAAATTCTGGGTGCGTCTCTAGATCTCTCAGAGCCTCTGTTTCCTCATCTGTGAAATGGGGATGCTGATGCCAGCCCCACCATTTATATTGTATTAAAATGAAAAAAAAAATTGAAAAACAACTAGCATATGTCAATTATATCTCAATAAAGCTAGAAATTAATTAATTTAAAATCATAATAAATAAGTAAAAAGCAACTAGCTAGTGCCGAGCACGTGGTAGCACCCACAAATAATTGTTTCCGTCTCTTTGTGAACCTAGACTGCTTTCCAGGCTCCTTCAGTATTCCTTCTTGATTAACGGGGGCTCATAGGTTTGGGCTGAGGAGGATTCTGAGAACCCATCTGGTAACAATGGGAATAAGATCTCAGTGATGTCTGTCATGGACCCAGGAGGGAACAGTGGTGTGGACGCCATGGATTTGCCATTCTCTTTTCTTTCTTCTT
>NW_011895750.1:3463-4246 GCF_000151845.1 Pteropus vampyrus | reverse complement strand
CCCGCCGTTCTCCTCCCTACGTCTGGACACTGCCGCCCTGACCCTCGCGGACCGCGTTAGCTCTCAGGCCCTAGTGGCTCCTGGCTCTGGATCGGCGTCCACACTGCCTATGAACAGGCCATTTGGAGGTGAAGGGCCCTCGGGTGCCAGCCCCGAGCCAGCAGCGGCCGCGGCACCGGGCCTTGCTAGAGATGCAGAGTCTCAGGTCCGGCCCGCTGCCGGGCGAGCCCCCTGGGCACCGTCGCCGCAGCCTGACGTCCGAGAGCCACTTCCCGGCTGAACGCGGGCTCCACTCCCCGGTCCGGCTGCCACTCCCCAGGCTGTGGAAAGCCCCCTCAAACTCAGCCTTGAGCCGGACCGTAGCCCCTGCGGCCCTTCTGGGGACAAAGCGTGGGCCCCAGGTAACGGGGTGCAGCGGCGGGGGCGCCCCCTCCAAGACCAGCTTCCGTCCCTGTTGTGAGCACGGTGCTATGACAGTCCACGCACCCCCCCGCGGGCACACACATGCACGCACACACGCACACACACGTGCAGGCACGCACACACGAACACACATGCACGCACACACATGAACATACATGCACGCATGAACATACAGGCACACACGTGCATGCACGAACACGCACACATGTGAATGTGCTCACACAGCACACACAGGCACACACAACCACACGCGTGCACACACACGCATGCATGCACACTGCTGCTTGGAGGGAGAGGAGGCGGGGCCTGGCCTCACCAGTGACCCCTCCCCACTGCGGACCCTGACTCTGACTCCTAAGT
>NW_011895750.1:0-648 GCF_000151845.1 Pteropus vampyrus | reverse complement strand
TGAGTCGGGCCTCCCTGTGACTCTCAGGAGAGGCGATAAGTCTCACGTGTTTGGAGCTATCGGAACAGGGGTCGATGGCAGTCGTCGTGCATCTCAGTGCTTCTAAAAATCGATTCATAAGTCTCTTTTGGTCACCAGGGTTGTTATTAGCGGGCTTGTTAAGAGCTACACTACAGCTACATCACAAAAGCATTTTCATCCTCAGCGCAGTCACCTAAGCGGCATGAGCTCCACTGCTGGATTTAATTAAAATACTTTCGTTCCTATAAACAGCACTTGAAATATAAAGTAAACACGATATCAGAAAATGTTTTGGGAGCGGGAAGTTCAGGGAGTGGCGAGAGCGTTCGGAACAGGACTCCCGGGGCTGGGCCCAGGCTGGCCCAGGCCCAGGCATTGTAGCCGTGAACTTGGGCGGAGTGAGCCTGGAGGAATCGGTCTTTTCATGCTGGATTTAAAGATAGGAGCAGGCTTTGCTCGTCAGCCCGTGTGGGAAACGCGCCACCTTTGCTGCTTCTCGGGCCCCTGCGACTTTACAGCAGGTCTTAGCAGAAATGGCTGCGGAGTCACCCTGCCCGCTATTGTTTTGCGAGGAACGTGGGTGTTGGAGCCATTTGGATTTGGGGAGCCGAGTAGAAAGTTCAGATT
>NW_011895749.1:4305-5893 GCF_000151845.1 Pteropus vampyrus | reverse complement strand
CCAGGAGTGATCTGGGATTAAGCAATAACCTGATAAATGGCTTAAGTTTAGGTTATTGGGGTGGATGGAGCTTGTATCTAATCACTTTAATTAGGTGTAGGGTGAGTGTTCCACTGGCACCTCTCCCATTTAGGATCATTTTTGTGAGCTTCAAGGAATGCCATTCCCCTAAAATGAGTAACACTACTTCAGCATCCAGGAAAAAGCTGTCTTGTAGTCCTTTAGGAATATCAGTACTCGTGTGTGCACAAAATGGAAGCCTCTTAACATATGCACTGCATCATTGGAGCTTTACTTCTGTACCAGTTTGATTAAAATATGGAGATTTTATATTTTAATTAAATAGAATTTGGTTTGGGAATTCTAAATTTTAGTTTAGGATACATATTTAGTTTAGGAAACACACTTTGCCATGTGTTTCACGCATCAGGCAATCAGGCATAGAAATGCATTCTACCTTGCATTTCAGATAGACCTATATTTCATTTCCATCCGAAAATTCTTTATAGACTCAACACTTCTATCTTTATCTGTACTTCTCTTCTGATGATTCCTCTCATCATTTATTACCATGAAATTTTAAAGAAGAATTTTGCTTCCTCAAAAATGGAACAATTGAACACACCTCTATTTATACTTTGAGAATATGTCTGTTTAGGCAAGTGTTAAAAAGGGAGAAAAGGCAGACATGACATGATATGCACAAATGTGTTACTTATAGGGAGGAGGTGAAAGTAAAATACCGTAACTCAGTCTATTATACATTATTACTTCACAGGGCAAAACTTAGAGTTAAATGTTCATTTGTTTCAATTATTAATGGAACACTATTAGGGCAAATTAATTCTGTAAAAAAAGTCTCTTGGGAATTGGTTATATGGACCCAACACTTATGAATATCTTCAACTTTTTCTGATACTGTTTGTTTCCAGCTCACTACCATGTCGGAGTAAAAGCCCCATGAATTAATTAGTCTGGTAAAGTAATTATACATAACAGGATGGTGGTGGGGGATAGTCATATTTTATTTATTTTTAATAATAATTTATAAACTAGTACCTATTTTTCTAAATTTGTAGGAAGAGCATTATCGAATGTTAACAAGTAATCTCTAACTATTAAATAAAATATTTGTCCAGAAAATCTGATCTATTTGGTTAAAGTATTGACAGGATATTATTCTACTTGTAAAAAACTTTATTCAGTCAATCTGTTCACAGCATATGTCCAACTGTTCTTTGTTTCTATTCCTGAGAACCCTCAACTCTTTACTTTAGATAAAGCCACCACTTAATGTAACCAGTTTAGAGATATTTTTGATTGAATCCAGCCTAGCCAGCTCATAGATATTTTGTCTCTAGTACCAACTGTCAGTATCTTAATATTGCCTCAGACTGCCTGTCACCAGTGTTACTTGTTTTTGATAACATTGCTTTCACTTCAGAAAATGGCTCTCCATAGCCTTACTCAACTCCTTAGATGTTTTCTCTCTGATTAACTCATTTTTCAAACAGCACTTACTAGCTTTTCCTTTTATCTCTAATGTGGAGAAATATTCATTCAAAATTGTGTATTAGGGGATTTACAG
>NW_011895749.1:0-2551 GCF_000151845.1 Pteropus vampyrus | reverse complement strand
GCATAGATGTATGCCAGGCATTTTACTAAGCATTGAATATATAAAAATGAATAAGATATGGTTCTTGCTTCGGAATCCATAATTATTCTCTAAAAGATTGACAAATAAACAATTACGTGCAAGCAAATTTTGCTCATTATTATTAGCAAAACAAATTCATTGATGTACAAAAACAATAGCACATCATGACCTAGTAATTCGAAGGTCAGTTAACATTAGAAAATACGTAATGCATTAAAGGAGAAAACATGTATAATCATCCCAAGAGCTTAAAACATATTCTAATAAATTCAATGCTCTTTCACAATTAAAATAAAAAACTTAAATTTCTTTGATTTGCTAAGAAATATCTACCAAAACCGACAGCATATGTCTTTTCTAATGGGGAAATTTTAGAAGAATTAACTATTGAATTTGGAAAAAGAAAAGGGTACCCAATGTCTCTTTTTTGAAAACACTGCACTGAAGACCCTAACCAGTATGGGAAGATAAGAAAAAAAATAAATTCCACAAGACCAGGAAAGAGAAAAATAGGATTCGATGCTATTTTGTATTAGCTTGGGTTCAGCTTTCTGAGGTAACAAAAACACTAGAATTTCAAGGACTTAACACAAAAAATGTTTACATTTTAATTATATAATATTGGATTTAGTATGTCAAGAGCTGTAAAGGGTCTGATATTTTACCCCACTTGCAAGCTGTGGATTAACCTGATGCATCAAGATAACAAACTCCATTACTCAAGGCAGCAAGCAGCATACACATCATGTTTGCTTTGTTCCCATTACCCAATTTCCACATGACAACTCAGTGGCCTATATTACAGGACAGGAGCCCCAAGCTTAGAGAATTTTAATATTTTACATTTAGATAATGAGCATGTTTGCCCTTTGCAACGGTGAGACTTTCTTTGTTCTCCAATGTTGTTTGCTATACAAACAACCTTAAGAGATAGGTCAGACAAAGGTTATCAGTGCCTCTGCTTGTAAAATGTGCAGAACGAAGAATTGTCTTCCAACCAGGTAAAATCATTCTTCTCATACTATCCTTAAGAATTCAGACTCTCTTCCATCTCCCACATTTGACCTTGTCATGAACTCAGGGGAAGGGAGAATATGGAGAAATCACATCCATTCCCAATGCTTCATTCTAGAAGTATCAAGCAATACTTTCTCTTATAGCCCACTGTGTAGACCCAAAATGAGAGTATATGAAGTATGTCTGCTGTAATTTCAAATCAATAATCCACAAAGATTTTAAAGAACCTAATTATCTGATTTTAAATATTATTATGAAAAATAAATGCCTAAAAACCAAGATACTCCTAGAGAAGAGTAAGGTTGGAGATTTGTCATATTTTATTAGATATCATGATATTAATACCTATTAAAAACCTAAAATAAAATCTATTAATTAATAGCACAAATAGGACAAAATGGAGCCCCCCAAATACCCACACATACATAGAAACTTTATATATGATAGATGACTGAAGAAAGGAAGGTCTATTTATTAAGTAGTGCTGAGATAAAAGCCAAAATATATAGAAAAAAATTAAACTCTTTTTCTTAATTAAAAATGAAAACACACAAAATTATTTAGATTTATTAAAGACTTAAAGAGGAATTAAAACGAAGAGAAGAAAATAATGAAGAATAATTTCACAACCTCAGGGTTCGTAAGAATTTATTAATTAGAAAAGTGCTAACTATAAAAAGAAAAGATGGTTAAATTAGAGCACATTAAAAATTTAAAAAGCTGTTCTCGAAAGGGCACCATAAAGACACACACACACACACACACACACACACACACACACACACACACAAATACAGAAGCCACAAACAAGAGAAAATATCTACAATGCAAAAAATTGGTAAATGTTTGGTACCAGAATATATAAAAAAACTCATGAACAATGAGGAAAAAATTAAACCTTTTAAAAAATCAGCAAAAGACATGAAAAGTCATTTCACAGAAGAGGAATTAACTGCTTAGGGAATATATGAAAATATATTTAATCTTATTAGTAATCAGACCAATGTAAATTAATACAGCAGGTTTATATTGGTCTAGATTGGTAAAAGTTTAAATGTCTGAAAATAAGAAGCATTGGTAATAATATAGAGTAATGAGAACTCATCTAATGTATGTAAGGTCATCTAGTATATTAGGTCGATAACATTTTAAAAACGATTAGCCATTATCTAAAGTTAAATATGGACACACACTAAGTGTCAACAGATTCACTTCTTGCCATAAACTCTGCATGTGAGATTATCCCTGCCTACAGAATATTCCACACTAAGAGATGTGTATAAGAATTTTTGAGGCATCTCTGTTTGTGAAAACAAACAAAAAAGAGGGTATAAATAAAATCTTCATTGATAAGAGGGTAAATAAATTAATTGTACTATATCAACACATGAAAATATATACATCAGAGAAATGAGTAGTTTTAATGGATTAATATATAGTGAAACATAATATATATACTCTATTGGTTTGTTTCTCTGCATAACTCTAATACAATTATTACAATCAGCCAGTT
>NW_011895748.1:440-2239 GCF_000151845.1 Pteropus vampyrus | reverse complement strand
CTTCTCATCCTCAGTCTCGGCTCAAACACAGCACTTACTCTGAGCTACCCAAGGGATCATGTTTAAAATAGGTCTGTCCCCATCCTATAAATTTCCTGTGTAAAGAAGGATTTTAAAACAAAAATGTGCCCTACTTCACAGAAAAAGTACACATATGTGTAGCCATAAACACAAATTTGCCAAAATAAAGTAAAAACAGGTTAGAAATAGAACTTTAAACCCATTAAATTTTAAAACTCCAGTCTTTCTCCCCAAGGCAAGCTGGGAATGGACTCGTGGCCCAGAAGGACGGGGGAGGACAGGCCAGCGGCCATTACCCTGGGCCCCGTTGTTGGCGTCGGCTGCGTCCTCCCCGCCTGCCTCGTCTTCCTCCTCGTTCTCCTCCTCCTCCTCCTCCGCCTGCTCGTCCTGGGCCTCGGGGTTCTCCCCCACCACCGCATTCTCCGCTGGCGGGTTAGCGGGCTGCTCAGGGGCAACATTTTCAGCACCATTTCCTCCCGCTGGAGCCTAAGAATGACAGAAGCGTCCAGACATTTAGCTAACTTGTCTCAGTTTCGCTCTATTTCCAAATCGTGCTCTCTCTTCTTAAAAAAAAAAATACCAAAATAAAAAATAAAAATAAAAAAAGATTAGCTATCAAACACGAACTCTATCAAAATTCCAAAAAACACCTCTCAATGTCATCTTTTCTAAAGGTGTCTGATTTTGGATCAACTTGGTGTATAGACATAAACTCACTTCACAGTGTGTATATCCACTCAGTATAATTTAGGGATTAACGTTTCCTAAAGCACTAGAGAAAATGGATTAATAGACATGGCTCTCATGAATGCATCACTCCATATTCCTTCTTCATAAGACATCTCCTATCTTTAATGACCGCCTCAGGGATGTAAACATATTTATTTATACATCTGTTTACATACAGATATACAACAATTCTCAGTTGTCAAACATTCAAGGGACACACATCTCATTTCTGTGCGGTAGTTAAGCCAGTCCACAGACTTCATCAGTCCCCATGTGCACTTCCCACTGGCTCTTCCTTAGTTCTGCTACCTTACCAAGCAAAGACAGAGCTGTGTTTAATTACAATGCTCAACTCCCGTTGACTGAATAAAGGTTCTAAAAGAACTGCACTAAATGCTTCAAAATATGAGGTACGAGATGAAAACATTCATGCTGAATAAGAACAGTATCTTTTACAGCCCCCTTTTTATATGTGTGTGGTTTTCAAAGGAAAAGCTGTACTCTTAATTATGTAGAGAAAAAGGCATGGTGCAATTTGATGAAATCAATCTACGCATTGACAAATGCAGGTCGTTAAATAAAAATTAAGTTGTTGATTATCATTTTAAGTATCTTACAATTTTTTCATAATAAAATTTTATGAAGTGTGAATTGTTTTTATAAACTAGCTAATTTTTGATATTTTCGGCCCCATAATTTCTCAGTGAGCAAAATACTAAAAATCATTCATTATATCCTCCTTCTCTTCTTAATGCCTCTAGCAAATGCTCTCACACCAAAGCACGTCTGTCTTCTCTCATGAAGAAATAAAACTGCACAAGACTTATCGACAGTGTTCCGATTTTTCTCCTTCTGGCAGTGTTCCTACTACTGGGGGCAGCAAAGGCAGGACACTTCACACACAGAGGGACTGCTGAACGAAGAGGGCAGGCGGCCTCCTCCGTCGATGTGACGCAGCATGGCAGAAGCACGTGCAGGAAGTCCGCATCCTAACTTCCAGGCCGGCGGTAAGCCGTTAACCCAGGCAAAGGGAATGAAAGAGCATCTGC
>NW_011895748.1:0-390 GCF_000151845.1 Pteropus vampyrus | reverse complement strand
ATAAACTAGCTAATTTTTGATATTTTCGGCCCCATAATTTCTCAGTGAGCAAAATACTAAAAATCATTCATTATATCCTCCGTCTCTTCTTAATGCCTCTAGCAAATGCTCTCACACCAAAGCACGTCTGTCTTCTCTCATGAAGAAATAAAACTGCACAAGACTTATCGACGGTGTTCCGATTTTTCTCCTTCTGGCAGTGTTCCTACTACTGGGGGCAGCAAAGGCGGGACACTTCACACACAGAGGGACTGCTGAACGAAGAGGGCAGGCGGCCTCCTCCGTCGATGTGACACAGCATGGCAGAAGCACGTGCAGGAAGTCCGCATCCTAACTTCCAGGCCGGCGGTAAGCCGTTAACCCAGGCAAAGGGAATGAAAGAGCATCTGC
>NW_011895747.1:0-1378 GCF_000151845.1 Pteropus vampyrus | reverse complement strand
AAAGGGCCTCACTGCTTTAATACAAACACAAACAACTGGTGATCAAGAAGAGTGATTACTATTTGTTGGCACAATTTGAGAAAATCTCATGAAAGGTAGAACAGGGTGAGGTCTAACTAGGAGAGGTTGCATTTCCCAGAGTGCAATGCAGGTCACGTACTCCCTCCTCTAATGTCTGGGTCCAGGGCTCAAATGACAATGCCGAGATTCTGACTTTCTTCCCCTCCATCCCTCTCTCTTTTCCTCTGTGTGGCTTCATTCCCAAACAGGCACAGACCTCCTTTCTTTAGAGAGAAAAAAAAACAAGTTCTCCTTTTTCTGGGGAAAAGAGATCTAAGATTTCAATTTTTGAGATTGTTGCAAGTTTGAAAATACATTTTTTCTAGTCTTCACATTTGAGAAATAATTTGGCTGGGTATGGAATTCTTGGTTGAAAAGAAACACATTAGTGTTTTGAAGAAACATCTTACCATTTCTAGCATAGCTGTTGTGATATGTGAGGATGCTTTCACATAGCTTTTTAAGAATCTCTGGAAAATATTTAGGATCTCAGATTTTATGAAGATATAACTTGGGGTGGAACTTTTTTCACTTACTGAGGTGGGGAAGTGATGAGTTCTTGAAGCTGGAATTCTTCAGTTTTGGGAAATTTTCTTGAATAATTTTTTTGTGTTATTTCCCCCTTTTTATTATTGTTATTTTCTAAAACTTCTATTATTTGATGTTGTATCTTTAATTTTCTTCTTAATATTTTCTCTCCATTGTTCATCTTTTTTCTTTTGTTCTATTTTCTGGGAGAGTTCTCGCCATCATCTTACCAACTAGCTTTTGAATTTTTAATGGCTGCACTATATCTTTTAATTCCAAAAACCTACTTATTTTTCCCTGACTTTCCTTTTTATGCATTTTATTTATAAATGCTACAGACCTCTCTCCAAAGATATTTCAATATTTTCGACGTTTTTTGTTGTATGCTACGTTCTTTGTTTCCTTGGTGTTCTTTTCCCCTCTGTTTTCATCTCTAAATTTTATCTTAGAGGTTTTAATCAAATAAGTGGTGATGTTCGGATATCCATTTGTATTCTGAAGTGAGGCACTAACAGTAGACTGAGTAATGTATGTTTGAGTTTGATTGTATTCACTGTTGGGCCTCTGAGTGGGGGCAATGGGCAATGACTTGCCTGTGTCATTGAAAGATCCCAAAATATCAATATCTGTAGGGTTTTTTTTTTTTTGCTCTTAGACAGACTAGTTTTTTTTTTTTGTTTTTGTTTGTTTGTTTTTTTCCAGAGAGAAAACAGTAAATCTTCCACTTGGGAAGAAGGTGAGTATTGATTGACTGGGGCAATGGGCAATGACTTGCCTGTGTCATTGAAAG
>NW_011895746.1:6116-7496 GCF_000151845.1 Pteropus vampyrus | reverse complement strand
GTCTCCTTTGGGGCTGTCCTCTTTGGTAAGCTGCTAAGAGGAAGGCTACCCAGGGGTCCCCTGGGCCAGCATTTGGGAGTGACCATATTCCCCCCACCCTGGAATTGCTGGCGAGGGGCTAAGAGGAACAGGGCCTGTTCGTAGACCAGTGCACTGGGGCATGGTTCACCGCAAGTTAGAGACAGCAGTCTAGCCCAACCCTATCTTGGTCAGTTTTCAAAGATGGTTTTTGCACAGTTTTTAAAAAATTATTAAAACAATATGAAATATTTAGCAATACGGAAATTTTTAAAAAATATTTTAAAATTTACACACAGTTAACATTCACCTTTTGTGTATATCAATGAATGGTGCTGCGAATTTTGACAAATGCACAGTCATTACATCAGGAATGTAAATACCATTACAATCAGGAATTGGGAGAGTTCCTTCATCCCAAGAAAGAAAGGAGATTCGAGGAAATGCTTCTGAAAAAAAGCCATCTCTCTCCCTGCATCTACTCTTTTCTTTCTAGTCCTTTTCCAACACAAAACTCATATCATTCTACACCATAGGTCGGGTCTGGTTGCTCATGCTCTTGCCCTCCAGTGGCTTCCTGCTACATGGGTTTAGAACCCAGATCCTCACCAGGACCCTCTAGACACTGCAGGTGAGCCCAGCCTCCTCATCACCTGCCTCTCTCACCCTTGCTTGCCAGGCTTCAACCACACCTGGCCTTCTGGGTCCCTGCCTTGGAGAGCAGTCCTGCCTCCTGCCTGTGTACTTGCCGCTCTCTCTGTGTGAATGCTGTTCCCCAAGGTGTCCACAAAGCTTCCTCCTTCCCTTCACTCAAGTGTCTGCGTAGATGTCAGCCCCTTGGAGAGACCTGATTGCCCCCACCTCTGCACTTCCTAGCATCTTACCTTTATTTTAATTTACAACATTTATCCCTACCTGATATTATAGTGTGTATTTATGTTTACTTTTGAAATCGTCTTCTCTCTTATTAGAATGTAAACACCATGGCAGTGGAGATTTTCCTTTCTCATTCATCCCTGCGTTCCTGGTGGTACCGAGAACACTGCGTTTCCGGTGCTTGGAGCCTGGTCCTGGTACATACTAGGCATTCAGTATACGTGTGTTGAATGAATGTTTAACATTTGATGTATTGATTTTTTGTTTTTTTTACTAGTCAAGTTATTTTTATGTATGTGAAATTTTGATTCCTGCTCTTTTACATTTAATATAGTTCTTATAAATATTTTCCCTTCTAATTAAAACCTCTAATAGCTCCAGTAAAAATCCATGATACGATGCCTTTGTGATGAGGCACATTCATGTAAAACATGACTGGCAGTTGGCAGTTGCTCCTGTCCAGCCTCTTCACGAATCAGGTAGTGA
>NW_011895746.1:0-2216 GCF_000151845.1 Pteropus vampyrus | reverse complement strand
AAGCGGCACAGACTAAGAAGCTGAGAAATCAACAGAGTGTGGTAGTTAAGAGGTTGAAACGCTAGGCAGAGCTTTCAACAGCTTCCGGTTCTGGGAAAACATATTGAAGTTCAGTGTCAACTAAGGAGGAGGAGCCCTGGCATCCAAACTCTCAGTTGGGGCCCCTCAAGGCAGCATCCTAGGGGAAAGGTTGAACATGAAATAGCACAACCTTGACAAAGCCTGCAGCCCTGCTCTAAAACAGCTAAATCCCAAATTGGATAAAGATGATATTTCCCTCTTTTAACTGCCTATAAGAAGCAAACGAAAATTCTCTCTGGAGGAAGATAATGTCATCTGGAATCTGTACAAATTTCATACAAAATGTTGGACATTCAGTCAAAAATTACCAGGGATATCGGGACCAAGAGAGAAAAAAACATGATAAAAACAGATTCACAGGTCTACATGTTGGAGTTATCAGACACAGAATTTAAAATGACTGTGATTAATATGTTCAAGAAAATAGATTACCAATTGGAGAATTTCAACAGATGTCTGAAAGCTATAAAATTAATCAAGTGGACATTTTAAAACTGAAAAAAATACAATAAATTTAAGAACTCAAAAGATGGATTTAATAGATTAGATATAGTTAAAGAGAAGATTAATAAATTGGAAAAATAGATTAGTAGATAATGTCTAGACTGAAGCATGAAAATTTGAAAAAGACAAAATTCAGAAAACAGCATAGAGATATATAGGATGCGGTGAAAAGGTCTAACATATATTGTTTCCCAAGAAAGAGGAAAAATAATAGACAGAAGTAATGTCTGAAGTGATAATGGCCAGTAATTTTCTAAAATTGACAGAAGACATCAAGCCACATTTTTAAGAAGCACTATGAACCTCAAGCAGAATAAATACAAAGAAAACCACACTTAGGCACATCATAGTCAGTCTACTAAAAACTAAACACAAAAAGAAAATCTTAAAAACAGGGGTGAGGGGAATGATACAATGTCTTCAAAAGTCATGCAGATAACTTTCCAATGGAAATGATGAAACCCAGAAGACTGTGGAAGAAATCTGTAATATGCTGAAAGAAAATAACTTCCAGCCTGGGCTCTATACCCAGTGAAAATTTCCTTCAGAAATAAAGGTGAAAGAATAATATTGCCAGACAAATAAAAGTTGAGAAAATTTCTTGCTAGTAGGCTCGACAGATATTTTAAAATCTTTATGCAGACAGAAATTGACTCCATATGGAAGAAGGAAGAAGGCATAATATTTAAATAAATATTGACTGTAAAACATTGATAATATCTAGAGAGATTTAGAAATATATGTAGAATTGAAATACACAACAATGAGAGGGAGAGAGAGAGAGACAGAGACAGACAGATAGACAGACAGACAGACAGACGGAACAGAGTTAGAGTCCTGAAGTTTTTGCACTTTCCAGGAAGTAGTAAATATGCTATTCTATATTAAAGTACAGTAAGTCAAGGATAGATGCTGTAATTACTAGGATAACTGCTACTAATAAAAAAAATGCGTCTTTAGCAAGCTAATAGAGAGAGAAACGGAATAATAAAACTATATTTGATTAATCTGAAAGAAGACAAGAAAGGAAAGAAAAAGAATATAGACTATGTGAGGCAAATAAAAATAGTAAGGTCATAGATTTAAACCCAAATGCGAGTTAGTTACATTAAATGCGAATGGTGTAAATGGACTAAATACTCAAATTAAAAACAAAGATTATTAGAGCGGATAAAAATTATTTTACAGAAGATTATTTTATTAATAAGCATGCTTTGGGTCGTAAGTGGCAGAAAATACTTCCGAGACAAGCTTAAAACACTATAGGAATTTTACTGTTCACACAAGTTTTACTGTTTCTTGGTGCTCCCAGTACTGTGACTTAGTTTCTCTGCTTTCCAGATTGAGATGCTGTGGTTTATTGACATTATCCTCCAACCAGCTTCTCTTGGGATGATAGAGTGGCTTCTACTAGTTAGCAGGGGCACATGCTTCCTTATTTACGTATAGAGAACAAGAGGCTGTTTTTTCCCCAATCATTAAACAAAAGTTCTAGGCCTCTGTCTAATTAAACCAACTTGTGTTACATGCGTATCTCGGAGTCAGTCACTGTGGCACTACGGCTAGGGAGATGAGATCATGCTGATCAGTTCAAGCTTCCATAGCCCACCTTGGAGTGGGTTTAACCATGA
>NW_011895745.1:3540-5010 GCF_000151845.1 Pteropus vampyrus | reverse complement strand
TCCTGTTTCACATTTGCATCCATTATGCTGGGTAAAGCTGTATGTCACCGATAGACCATTAAGTCATAGTCACCAGTGTTTTCCTAGGTGAAAGGGTAATTATTTTTGCTGTTTGTTCGTAATTTATTAATAGTCAGTGAAGAACATTAGGGTAAAGAATTATTTCAAACAAAGTGACAGATCAAATGTGTGGAAGGCATAGTGATCTGGCGGTTGATAAGAAAGCTATTAGTGTAAAGATAAGCTTTAGTTTGGGATCTGCATATGCTACTACTGATTGGCATTTCTGATAAAGTAGGTGCGTACAGAAGACTGGATAGAAACTATCAAAAACACTTGTAAACAATTTCACTTTAGATGGAATCGACAGTGCTTTAGAATAAAAGCACAATTTCCTCTAATGTTATTTGCATGTTAGTAGTACTATGCAGAGTAATTTTAGGTGAATATTTTTTATTTTAGTAGTTATGTATTCATCTTAAATGTGCTAGAAAAACAGTATAATAACACACCAAACACTAAATCCATGATTTCTCGGATTATTGATTATTTATTTGGCTTGGGCTGAGGTTAAACTAGATATTTATGTTTAAAAAGTTCGAGTTAAAGAAAAGTGAGTTTTAAAAAAGTAAGTAAATGGTAATAAAGGTGATGTTCAAATATGACAAAAATTGAGATAACGATATAGGAATGAATGATATTCAAGGATCATTGGACTAAAGACTATTCTCTTGGAACCTTGGGGCCAGCCTTTGTTTCCTGGGGATGGCTCCATGTCTTGGCATAATACGTCTTATGATGAAACCATCTGGAGGTCTTATAACATTCTACTTTTGCTTTAAAATTTCAACATAATATTGTTCGTTAGCTTGTGAAACATGAAACAACTAAACAAAGCATGGAATGCGATTCAAAGTAGGTATTGGGAGGAATTTGCTGGATTTTTCTTCTGAGCATGGGATGAAAAGATTAAAATCTTGAGTGCGTGATTGGCTTAAAGATGAGCTGAGGTCTCGTCTGAACTCTGCCACCAATGTCCTATTTGATCTCTGGGATGACCTCAATTTTCCCTGTATCTGTGTTCACATTTATAAAAGAAGAGGTTGAGATCATCTCCCAGTTACCTTCCAGTCCTGACTTTTTTATTCATTCAGAATTCTGGGAGACAGGAGAAGTGATGCCACCTTTAGTGGTATGATGTCCTGGGAAATTTAATGTATTTCTTAGCTTTCTAAGAGAGCTACTAACACAATAAAGCCAGCTAACCTCTTAAAATAAACCAAATGACTTCTCTAAAGGGGTCAACACTCATTTGGAATGTAAGTTCAAATATATTTGTTAAAGCAAAACCAAGTCCCATTTCTTCTCCATCATAGCCAAGATCGTTTTGGTAATTGATATAACTAACCCAGGTCAGGGAGAGGGTCAAAGATGATTTCCCAACTGAGAACTCTAAAGCTGATTCTTAAA
>NW_011895745.1:0-300 GCF_000151845.1 Pteropus vampyrus | reverse complement strand
GATTTTTCCAGTCCGTTCAGGTTGATCACTTGGCTGCATGTCACACCCTGTCTTTAGCTACCATTCCACCATCCCCCATTCCCCAGCATTAGGGAACCACTGATCAACTCCAGTCTCTCTGCTGTTCTCTTCCCTGCAGGGCCTTTTGAGTTCCTAGTATGTTCCCGCCGCGAAGTCTCTCCCTCCGCATCCCAGCCAGTAGTCTCAACCTACTCAGATTGTTTTCTTCCATTTTCTAGCGTAACAGCTTTATTGAGATATGACATACGGAATGATTCACCCACTTAAAGTGGATAATTT
>NW_011895744.1:0-2629 GCF_000151845.1 Pteropus vampyrus | reverse complement strand
CAATGGAGAAGAGAGATCCAAACTAAATAAAGTCTCCATTCCAATTTCCGATGACATGCAATCTGTTGTCATGGGATAGCAAGACAAAGGGAAATGACTGCTGGCACGCATGTGTGTTTAATGAGGAACATTAGTGGAATATACCTTATCTGTCCTCCCAGTGTGGAAAAATCTGTATAAGAGAAGGAAGTCCTTAAAATAGTATCCCATGACCATCATCCCTACGAAAACAGTGAAATCTGAGGTGGTGAATCTCCTTTACAAACCAATCCTAGTATATTTCTTTAAAAAAAGAAAAAAGAAAAAAAGCTTTTAGAGAAGAGGAAAGGATTTCCATAGATCCTCTGTATATTTTTAGAAGAATGGCATCACTTTGCAGACTTGAATCTAGAGTCTGAGGGTTATAAACCACTTTCCTCAGTGTTTCCACTACATTTTTTCAATCTGGCTGCTCTTCAGACACATGCGTTTCTAATTCTTATTGGTCATTTCTTAGCTTCAGCTTAACAAAATCATTGGCTTTTTAAGGAACTTGCCTGTCTGGTGGGAAAGGCCTATCTATTTGCAAGGTGTCAAAAAACAGATAATAAAATAGATCCATTTCTGCTAACATAATAATACTTCTTTAATCTGAGCCAGTGCTATGACTCATCTGCCTGTCTCTTGTGGGATGGAAAGGGAGCTGTCTGCAAACCTTCGGCAGGCGGCCGGGAGGAGGGAGGGAGGTTCCTCTCACAAGCTACGGCTGCTGCTCTGCTTCAAAAACCCACAGGGCTCTGGAACTGCTGTTTCTCTGGGCTGAAGTGGCCTTTGGTACTTCGGGATGAAAGATTGGCCAGGACAGCTCCATTTTTAATAACTTGTCTCAAGGTGGATGCTGGCACCAAGGAAGCCTCTGCCCAGAGCCAAGGTGGCCTCCACGGGGCTCTAGGCAAGCTGGACAGTGGGATCTGACCTGGCTTCATATCCATCTGGCAGAACAAGGTGCTGGAAGACAGCCTTGAAAGAGGGGGCTTTTCCTAATTCTTTCTAGCTAGCAAAAATAAGTTTTGTTGCCCCCCTTATTTCAAAAGCAATGCACATCACTGTAGAAAAACTGGAAAACACATATAAGCAATAAAGAAGAAAAATTTTAAATTCATTTATAATTCCACCAGTTGCAATGACTGTTAACATATCTTTTGAAAAATTTCCCTCTGTGTGTATAGCATTATGCTTTTATAACTTGCTTTTTCCTTTTAACAATATGTTGTAAACATCATTCTATCCACTCACTGGCAATCTGATTTTTAATAGCTACACAGTGTTCTGTCGTATGGGTGTCCCAAAATGTGTTTAAACCCTCTATTGTTGGACATATAGGTTGTTTCCAGTCTTCTGCTATAGTAGCATCAGCGAACATCGTCATGTCTAAATTTTTGCACACATCTTTAACCAGTCTGTGAAACTTCAGCAGCCTCGTTTGCTCTTGGGAGAGAGAAACAAGTCAAAATTGTAGCTACCAAAATAATTGTTTATATTTCGAGACTTTAAGGTTATCAAGAATTTTTGTGGACATAAGCCCCTCTTGGCAGAGGGTAGGTTATTTGAGTTCACTCTTGCATTTTTCAGCCCAGGGGGGACTCCTCTAGGCTGAAGAGAGGAGTGGAAAATTTCCTGTCACATTTTTATTGTGGGCAGTGTGTCCTCTGAGTAGCTCATCCAAGTCTAGACACCTTGCGCCAGGCAGGGGGGTGGGGGAGATGAGGCTGGTAACTTGGGCATCAGGTTGTTCTCGGGTTCTTAGCTTCTGCCCTCCTGAGCTGCCTACAGGACAGCTTCCTGAGCAGCTAATGTAGTTACAGTTACTCTAAAGCACTGATTCGAGAGAGGGAAATTGACAAAGAGGGAGGAGAAAGAGAAAGAGGGAGAGAGAAGAAAACGCTATGGGCCCAATCTGTTGTGCTCTGGCTCAGCTTCCTGTGGGGTTGTTTGTAAGCCTTTTAAACAGCAGGACCAGGATCACAGGTTCAGCCCCGCTGGGGGTCTTCCTGATCGCATATGATGTCTAGTCCCGCTTGTGGCATTCACTTTGGGGGCTGCAGGATGTGACTGTGCTGTATTGGACCTGTTCTTACAAGGATCCACATGACTTCTATGTGGGCACCCTACGTGACTACTTTAAGCTGTGCCCAGGGTCTTCCCATTCCCTTGGGTTCTTACACAGCTCTGTGGCATGGAAAGGATCAATATTATTTTCACTGGGGAGAAGAAGAAGTCAAGACCCACGAGGCTTAAGCAGTCACTAGAGTCCTTAAAGTTTCTAGGAAGATGGGAGAGTACCTAACAACTGTATGGGGCAATATTGCCCCAGTTTTTAAAAGAAAGAAAGGAGTGGATTCTAGGAATAACATTGGTGGCGTTTTTGTCATTCTCTAGCAAAGTATGGGACAAATAGATTTATAAACATTTAAAGGAGAAAATGGTGATCACCAGCAGCCAAGATGGGTTCATTATCATATCCTGTAAAATGGCCATGTTAACTTTCTTTAAGCGAATTTAGGTGGAACCATTTGAAAATGCTTTGTTGGAAGTCAAAAATGGTTGCAAGTTGGCAGTTTTGTAGACTTCAACCTATATTGTTATCTCC
>NW_011895743.1:3427-5449 GCF_000151845.1 Pteropus vampyrus | reverse complement strand
GATTTGCCTCCTGTCAACTGGGGTCCAATCCGCCATCCGTGGGCTGGAGCTGGCGTCCCTACTCCAATGGAGCGCTGCCAGCTGTGGGAACCAGGAGCCATCCGGGGCTAGATTCGGTGATGTTGGGGGGCCCGTCACCCTTGCTCCCTCAGCCATTGGTTCTAAACCCGGCTCCAGGTGGCATCACCAGGGAGCTTTGAAGGACATGGGCCTTCCCGAGGGCAGCGGGAGTGTGTATGATCGAATGCAGCGCACCGCCTGCCGGGGCCACGCAGGACCCGCTGTGGGAGCTGGGCTTAGTGCTCTGCTGTTGCCACCCTTAAATTCTTAATGATTTTTTAACATTAAACCTGCGTTTTGTGAGCAAAGTCCAACGGGCGAGGGAGTGTGTTACGTGCGTCCACCGTTCCTGCCACTCCCTTTGCACGTGGCAGTCACGGTGCCCCATGAGCACAGAGCCCCAGTGGGCTGCCGACGCGTGGGGGTTCACCGAGACCGAGGCTGGGTGCAGGGGAGGCATGTCACGTCTACGGCAGAGTGAGGTGCCGGCAGCCCTGAGGGGCCACGCCTTCCGCCGGAACCAGAACCTGCTTCGAAAGCAGAAAGAAGCCACCGGCTCCGTCAGGACCGTGAACGACCAGCGGACCTTATCGGACCTGTGCTAGCCTCCCGCTCACGTGGAAGCTGCAGAGCGAGCAGGACGGGGGAGGCAGGGACTCTGTCCTGCCGTGCGTTCCAATCCCGCGTGCCCGGCGGCGTGACGAAGCCGAGTGCTGGTTAACTGTGCGCGTCCGCAAGGGAGACGAAGACAGTCGAGCTGGTTCCGTGCAGCGTTTCCACCGCAAGAACGAAATACATATTCATGCGCGAGCTATAAAATACGAATTATACAATTTCAGTGATTCCAAATACCAGCTAAATGCTCTGCCGTTTGCATTGAAAACTGGCACCGCACACTATAAAGACGAATGGTGAAATCCACGCTAATAATTTAAAGTTAAAATTTTTCTTTACTTAGAATGATAGATGCTACATGACAAGCAAACATCGCCGTGACGAGTCGAGAGAGAGGCGCTGTGGAAGAAAGGAAAGGGGTTTTCGTTCAGTACCTTTAACCGTACTGTTTTCTGCCTTTTTGAACAAGAAGCGCATTTTCATTTTGCACCAGAGTTTGCAAATCTGTAGCTGGTATTGGCCACGCCTTCCCATCCAGAGTTCTCCAGCTGGGCTTGCAGGGGGCATCGTGCTCACCGGGGCCTCGGCGACTCCTCCTCCCCTGACCCTTCCCGATGTCCCTTTGCTGGCTGAAGGTGATGGTGCCAGGAGCCGTCCTCCCTACGGCCACCCTTCTGTCTTCTGCCACAGCCCGATGGTCCTCCTGGGCTCCCGCCCTCTGGTCACAAGACTTTTTCTGCATGTGTAGGGTTGATGAAGACATGCCGAGCTCCTGCCCAGCCCTCGGCCAAGCCCCACATGCCACGGAGAAGATGCTGAGAAGCTGATGACAGTTTCCTTTAGCATTCCTATTGCCGCGGACCCTCTGTCTCTCTGGAGTCTACGCCACTGCTACTCAGTAACTCGCGATGCACGCGCATATGTGTGTATGCGTGTGCGTGTGCGTGTGTGTATGTGTATGTGTGTGTGCGTGTATGCGTGTGTGTATGTGTGTGTATGTGTGTGTGTGCGTGTATGTGTGTGTATGTGTATGTGTATGTGTGTATGCGTGTATGCGTGTGTGTGTATGTGTATGCATGTATGTACGGGAAACATGTATGTATGTACAGGTGGATGGATGGATGGATGGGTGGATGGATGGTGGGTGGATGGTGGGTGGATGGATGATGAATGAATGAATAAATAAATTCGTCGAATATTTACAGAGCGTCCACTCTGTGACAGACACATCCGAGAACAGAACGACAGCCCCTCTGCTCCCGAGGACCGTGTGAATGCCGAGAGCAAACGAATGAGCAAATGGGTGAATGCTCCACACCGTCTGCCCTAGCAAGATCCATCTAAGTT
>NW_011895743.1:0-387 GCF_000151845.1 Pteropus vampyrus | reverse complement strand
GCAGCTTGTAGACGGATTCCAAACTGGAACCTGTCCGTCACAAGTGTCCCCAGATCGCCCTCTTCTTCATTTTCCAAAATAAAAGCATGGCGACGTGCGCCCGTACGGGCTGTGCCGAAGCCCCGCGGGCGTGGCCGCCTTCTCTGCCTTCTGCAGGCTGTCCCCAGCCGTCCTTCGTTGGTCCTTCGGTTTGTGGAGCCCAGAGTGGGATGACAAGGAGATGGGCGTCTCCGTGTGAAGACGTCAGCATGTGTACGGGGGACCGGGGGACCCCTGGCACGAGGGCCTCTCGTGGAAGACCAGAGATGTCAACCAGGAGAAGGACTTGGCAGGTCTCACTCCTACAGCCCCTTCCCCAGGGCTGCTGGGGGGCAAAGATTTCTGAGA
>NW_011895742.1:1746-3379 GCF_000151845.1 Pteropus vampyrus | reverse complement strand
GGCCCCTGCACCGCGGGCGTCCGGGGTCTGACGTCCGACGAGAGCGTCGTCTCCTCGGCGCGGCTGAAAACGAGGCAGGGTCACGAAGCTCAGCTCCTGTCGCTCAGTCGCTTCCCGCTTCATGCTTCTCACCTGCGAAGCTCCGCGGTGGGTCACTCACCGCACTCGGCGGGGCCCTGCACCGGGTGCTCCCGGCCATACCCGCGGGTGTCACTCTCCTGAGCTGCAAGCGGCGGGGCCTCGGGACACACGTCTCAGAGCGGGCGTCTTACAGGCGAGCCTCCGGGACCCAAGGGCCCCCCGTTGGGCCCCGTGTAACCGCTAAACTGACGTCCGACAAACACGCGCTAAGCTGCCACGGAGCTGGGTACGATCGACGAGCCAGCCGCCGTCCATCAACCGTCTAAGGAAGAGAGATGCTTTTTAAAAACACCGATTACATTAAAACTACAGCGAGCCGTCGGCGCACACACGTCCGGCGGGGCGAACGCGGCCGGCCAGACGGGGCGGTGTGGCGGTTCTCACCAAACCGGCCCTGCCACGGCCACGCGGCCCAGCGGCCGTGTGCCTGGGCGTTTATGCCAGAGAGGGGAAGACCCTGGTGCCCACGCGGCCTGCACACGCGCGTTCACTGCAGGCGAGTGCAGATGACCCCGATGCCCCCATGCCTGGAGGCGTCGGCGACAGAGAGGAATAGACCACCGGCACGCCACAGCGCGGCTCACGGGGGCCGACGCCGAGGGACGAAGCCCGTCCCGAAAGGCTGCGTGGCGCGTGGCTCCCTCCACGCAGCACGCTCGTGCCCACGGGACTGTGGGGACAGCGAGCAGGTCAGAGGCCACGCGGCTGGGAGCGGCGGGGCCGCGGCTGTGACAGGCGGCAGCGGGGCCCGCTGTTCCGTGTCCTCACGGCGGCGATGGAGCCCGGACCCGGCACGTGTGACCGAACCGAGTGGAATTAAACAGACACTGCCGAGGGCGCCTGCGGCCCGTGACGCCTGAGCAGGCGGCAGTGGTGACGCCGTGGGCTGCGGCTGCCCTCGGGAGCTGGGCGAAGGGCCGCGGTCCCTCCGTGCCGTTTCTCACAGCTGCATGCGGGTCTACGATTCTCTCCACATACAGCAGTTTTTAAAGGGAACCGAAGCGCAGCGTGAATTCAGTGACAGAGCGTCAGGCTTTGTGGACCAGGCACCTAGCTGTGTGGATTGTGAGACTCCCGTGGCCGCCATAGCAAACGACCACAAATTCGTGGTTTAAAAAAAATAGCAGCGTGTCACCTCGCTGTTCCGGAGGCCGGCAGCTGGACCTCCGGGCAGGCCACCCGTCCGCAGGCGGTCTGGCTGAGAGTCCGCGGCCTCGCGGGCCACGTGTGTCATGGCCCCCTCCCCCGCCCTCCATCGTCCGTCTGTCGATTGTCTCCTCTGCCTTTCTGAGGACACCTGTCCCTGGACAATCCAGGGTCTCAGCTCAGCGTCTTGAACCTGGTGACACCTGCAAAGTCCCTTCCTGCAGATGAGGTCCCATCACAGGGTCTGGGGGCTGCGGGGCGGAGGAGCCACCGTTGGGCCCACTGCATGGAGATGCCATCTGTGCCCACAGGCTTGAGGACCCCGGAGAGGAGGGGACCCCAATTC
>NW_011895742.1:0-702 GCF_000151845.1 Pteropus vampyrus | reverse complement strand
AAAGGCAGCCCTGGTCCTGGCCCCCAGAAGTCTCCACCTGCCCAGTGCTGGACCCCGGGGAACTCTGGGTCCCCTGGGTGGCTTGGCACAGTATGCAGGGAATAGAGAAGGCCAGGCGCCAGCCGGTGCTGAGAGCTCGGGGAGCTCACGGAGCCTCCTCTGCAAGTGAGCAGACGGCTGACGCTGCCTCCCGCTCGCCCCCCAGGTGGCCTCAAGACTCAAATGACGCCGCAGGAAAGAGGACCTCTCTGCTCCTGACTCTGTGCCTTCATGAGTGTCACCCCTTGGGGGCCCCCAGTGCCTGTCCAGCAGGATACTTGAGGACCAAGATTTTTAAAAATGGGTCAAA
Source organism: Pteropus vampyrus (assembly GCF_000151845.1). Classification (NCBI taxonomy): domain Eukaryota; kingdom Metazoa; phylum Chordata; class Mammalia; order Chiroptera; family Pteropodidae; genus Pteropus; species Pteropus vampyrus. Next base: position 353 of record NW_011895742.1, on the reverse strand, counting down.
CTCTACATTTTCTCGGCAACTGGTTTTATTCCAGTAACGGCACGTTTTGTAGGTCACGCCGAGTGGACGTGCACACAGCTTCATTCTGACGGCTCTGCGGAGGTTCTCAGTGTGGGCGAAGCGGCATTTGGTCGTTCACATACCCGCCCGGGTGTGTCTCTCTCCCGCGGCCGAGCGCATTTCCAATCGGCGCGATTTTCTTCCGTTATGTCTTTGACTGTCGTTTCTCCGTCCCTCGTCATAGGAACGGCGGGCGTCGACTGATACTGTCCATCTGCCGGGAACTGTTCTAAGACAAGACACAAGGGGTCACCCGGGTGGAGTTTGGGAGAAATCGAAAGGGAACAGGGGAG
>NW_011895741.1:4189-5068 GCF_000151845.1 Pteropus vampyrus | reverse complement strand
TTTTTTTTTTTTTTTTATTGAAGCGGCAAGATACACAATGGAACAAACACTTTGGCAAGTTGACCCTGGACCTAGTTCTGCCTCCTTATAACTCAGCGTGTTAACCCGGTTCGATCTGCTCAATGGTAAAATGGGCTTGTTCTCATAGGCTTATACCAGAGGACTTTCTCCATTTTATCTTCCTTAATTTATTTTAGCACAGGCCAGGCTCTGGCAGACACTGACTAGTGCTACCATCCTTCCTTCCACAGGGCTTCATTACCTAGACTTCTGTGGCAAAATCACTAACTTCTTTAGGTTCAATAACCTCCCTCAATGATGCCTTAAGAGTTCCATGCGGGTTACATAATTAATGTGAAGTGCTTTGTAAACCCATAGCATGCAATGTAAGATGTAAAGCACAACTATTTCTAGAACTGGTAAATAGTAGCGACTCCCATTTTACCTTTAAAAGAACGGCAAACACCAAGAGATTTAAACGACTAGTACCTAGTAAGTTAGGGGAACGAACTCAACACCTACCTAAATCCCTTCCATCACCTCACATAGCTTGCTCAGATCTCAACGTATCCTCCACAAGCTCAAGGCCTTCCCACATCACCTTAATTTTCTTAATGTTCAGGTAAGGGGTAGAGAGGCTACAAATGAAAGAGGCAAAAGGACACAATAAAATGACTTGCCCAAGGTCAAAACCCCGGAGCAGAAAAGGAAACGCTGGCTTGCAGGCAGCCAAGGCCACGTCCCACGTGACTCCCACAACCACGGAGAAACGACGAGCTCCCCACTTCCCCGGCGCAAGGACGCGGTGTGGGGGTGCCCCTGGCCTCCTGCATGCACCCCCCGCCGCTCCTCTGCAGCTCGCCCGCCCCCGACAGCCCC
>NW_011895741.1:0-1639 GCF_000151845.1 Pteropus vampyrus | reverse complement strand
ACCTCTTTTCGCCAAAACGATTCGCAGAGGATTTTCACTTTTACAAAAAAAGCTGTTACTGTACTAACGTAGGTCCTTCATAAAAGTGAAGTGGCAAATGCCAACTTTCAGAAAGCCGGAGATACCCTTGGCTTTATGCCATTTGGCTTCCAAAAGGTTTCATAGGAACACTACTTTCAGATGGGGGGCCCTGGAACACTGCAAAGAAAGAGTGATGACACGGGAGCAGAGGTGCTGTCGATGCTGGAGGGGGACAGGCCTCTGCGAGGTCACACCGAAGCTGCGATTCGAAGAATGAGGTGGAGTTTGCCAGGTGAATAATGGAGAGATAAAAGCAGAGGGCGTCAGCAAATGCAAAGCCAGCAAAGCGCTGGGCAAATGAAGGAGGGAAGAAGATAGAAACAGAAAAGGTAGTATGGAGGAGAAGGACAGGAAGAAGGTGGGACAGGTAGGAGGAGGACCGAGAAGAAAGTGGGAATAGAAGATGATTGGACAGGTGGCAGGTGGGACTGAGAAGGTAGGGCAGGAAGGAGCTAGGGCCAGGAAGAAGGGGGACAGGTAGGGCCATGAGGAAGATAGGAACAAAAGAAGATGAGACAGGTGGCATATGGAACTGAGAACATGGGAGGACAGGTAGGACCGTGAAGTAAGTAAGAAGGAAAAAGATAAGACAGATGGGAGGCGAGACCAGACCATGAAAAAGGTAGAACCGTGAAGATCACAGGCACAAAAGTAGATACAACAAGGTGAACGGGTGGGACCAAGAAGAAGGTGGGACGTGTTAGGACCACGAGGAAGGTAGGAACGAAAGAAGATGAGAGATGGCTGGCAGGACCGAGAAGATGGAAGGACCACGAAATAGGTTGGAACGGAAAAAAGGACAGGTGCTGGTCGCACCGAAGAGGTAGGAGGACCACTAGAACCACGAAGTAGATAGGAACGGAAGAAAGGACAGGTGGCAGGTGGAACCCGAAAAGATGGGAGGACAGATAGGGCCAGGAAGTGGCTCAGACCAAGAAGAAGGTGGGACACGTAGGACCGTGAGGAAGGTAGGAACGAAAGAAGAAGAGACAGGTGCCAGGTGGAACTGACAAGATGGACGGACAGGAAGAACTTCAGACAGAAGATAAAACAGGAAGGAGGTAGGCACGGAAGAAGGTTGGAACGTATGATGAGACAAGTGGGAGGTGGGACTGAGAAGATGGTGGGATAAATAGGACCAGGAAGAAGGTAGGAACAAAAGAAGATAGGACAGGTGGGAGACGGAACCAAGATGATGGAAGGACAGGTAGGACCATGAGGAAGGTGGGAATGGAAGAAGATAGGACAGGTGGGAGGTCGGACCATAAAGAAAGTTAGACTGGGAAATAAGGACCGAGAAGGTAGGAACAGGAAGAAGGTAGGTTGCCGTAAGCCTGGGGATTGTGAGCGAGAGAAACTTGGAGAGGTAAGTTGATGCCACATTATCCTGACCATTGCAGGTCACGTCGAGGTTTCAGAGTTTATCCTTTGTTTTTTGGAAGTGCGTTGTTAAAGGTTTTGAGCAGGAGCAGTCATACCCAAGTTACATGGTGAAAAGGTTATTCTGGTAGCTGTGATATAATGGATTGGCAAGGTGGGAGCTGAGGTGGGCAAAAAA
>NW_011895740.1:3535-3874 GCF_000151845.1 Pteropus vampyrus | reverse complement strand
AAGGTTTGTCAATCAAGAAGGTACCGACTGAGATGGGAGCTTTCAATAATTTTTCAAATCCATCTTAAGAGTGCCTCAAGTTCAAGAGCCTTCTACGTCAAGGATCACAGAGGAGGGGCGGGCAAGAGGTGGGACCCAACCCCAACGAAGAGCGCAAAATCTCCAAATCCTTTTGTTTCCGCGGCTGAGTTTCTTCCTGAGGCTCCTGTAAATCTTTCATAAACAGTCAGTGTTCTGTGCACGCTTCCCACCTTCTCAGGAGAGGCCCCTTCTCACCAGGGGCTGTTTTTAGAAAATACTCAAGCCTCAAGCAGAATCCCTCTCGTTAATTAGCATATG
>NW_011895740.1:0-1665 GCF_000151845.1 Pteropus vampyrus | reverse complement strand
ATTCTGTCTTCTATTCAAGAGAGAAATATTTTTCTATGTCCTTTCTATGTGTAGGCATCCAGCCAAGCTTAACTAGAGAGGTCAAATTTTCTGTATAGTTGACAGTCAGCACACTGTACATTTTGTATTCCTGATGAATTCTAGACTGCTTTAGGACTGAGGAAGAGGAGTGTTGAGGTAGATATATTTCAACAATATTCCCAGGAAAATGTATTTTTATGCCCATGGGTAGACCCCTGAGCCCTATTCTGTTCTTGAATCTGGTCCTTCACCCACACAATGCCACTTGCTCATGCTCTAGAATGTGCCTCCAACACTTACACACAGATGATGCCCCTCTTCTGGTTTATGTGGGCTACGCTGATTCATGGTTATTTGGGGTTTACTGTCATCTACTGGAAGAAACTATTGGAGCTGACATTAAAAGAAACGGGTTTGAATTCTGGATCTAGGTTTATTAGCTTTCAGACCTAAACTTTCATTTCCCCACTCTAATATGGACACGATTCAGTCATGAAAATACAATTAGTGTACGTGAAGTCTCTTTATAAATTATAAAAAAATCATACACGTGCATGGTGGTATTATTAAAATTTTAATCTTTACTAACTTAATTCTTTCTTAATCTCTCCCTAAGTACCTGTTACTTCATTAGCTACTGAAGAAATGGCAGCATCTAGTTATCGAGTTCGGTGCCAAATTCAGATTCAATAGCTACTCAGGGGAAGCAGAGTTCGCAAACCCCAAATATGCCATTTTGGGATATTGTTTTAAGCTCAATATTTTTAAGAAACCAGATTCAGAAAGAACCTTTGAACTTCCCCCTTTGCCTGCCTAAAGGAATTCAGATAGAACACCTGCTTCGAGGGAGCTATCATCTTAGTGTAAGAGAGTCTAAGTGTGGCCCACAGGGAGGAATCTTGCCCAGTCTGTTAGACTCTCCACTATGTCCCATTGTTTCTTGGTGTCCCGGCAAGAATTAGTTTAGCCACTCTCTGCTCCTTCTCATCTACGTGTGAGTGCCCTACCTTCCCTTTGAAGTCTCAGACCACTGCCTCCCTCTCTTTAGCCCAGAAGGGCATATAAGCCTTAACTGCCTGATTTGTCCTTGGGTTCTCTATTCTTACATATGTATATATGTAAGAAATTTGATTATTTTCTCCTGTTAATCTATCTCATATCAATTTGATTATTAGACCAGCCAGATAAATTAGAAGAGTAGAAGGAAAATCCTTTCTTCTCCTCTTCGCTGGCTCACTGAAACTGAATGCTGCTAATTTCCAAGCTTATGAAACTGTCTTGCATTTTTCTAGAGGAGCAAGAATCTGGATGTCTGAGACTATGAATAGAACATTTACCTCCCAAACACATATGTACATTGACCCAACAAATTTGTTGGACTAGCAATCAAATAAAGTCCATTCATTCAATAACCATGCATTAAAGTTATAAATGAAGGGACAGAGAAACAAAGTCTGAACTTTTCTTTCTCACCAACAAACAATTCTCCAACAGGAGAGATGAACAAAGCAGAATATGGGCTGGGGGGTGGGGGGTGGACAGAGCTTTCACTCCCTCTCCTCCCAGACCTCCATGTATTCTATTCCTCAGCCCGGAAGCTCCCCAAATCTCATTATTTAGGGACTTTTGTGGAGACTGCATTAT
>NW_011895739.1:356-1706 GCF_000151845.1 Pteropus vampyrus | reverse complement strand
TTGTGCAATTGAAGATGATAATAAACTGAGATGCACTGATATGGAATGTGTTTCAAGACTTATTAAGTTAAAGTGTAAGCGTGTGCACATGTAAGCATTGTGCTACATGAATACAAAGAGGAAAGATCTCTGCTCTCCAGGAATTTACAATTTAGCGTGGTACGGATGGTAACAATAATGCAATGGGGCAGTGCTACAGAAGGAGGTGGGTTGCAAGCTGCAATGGACCAGTGAAAAAACTGGGTCTAAAACTCTCTTAGCAAGTCTTCAGCTTACAGGAGGTAGAGCCAAAGCTGCTGATGAAATGAGGAGTAACAATTTCATCTCACTTGGCCAGTAGGAGTCATTTAGGAAAATGGGAGGAGAATGGGTAAATAATAGCAAGAGAAGGAAGGACTTTGTATGCTATAAGCAAGAGTTTAGGTATTGAGAACCCATGGAAAATAGTTATTTTTTTTTTAATTGAGGTAAAATTAAGTGTAGAAGTTGGTGAGTTTTGCTAAATGTATATATTTATGAAATTACCATCCCAATAAACATTTCTTTTGCCCTAGAAATTTCTTTTAGGCTCCCCTCCACTCAATCTACACCACTCCTCCCCCCGAGTCCACCATTGTTCTAATTTCTATCACTGAATATTAATTTTGTCTACTCATGAATTTAATGTAAAAGGAATCATTTAGGATCTTCTCTTTTGTGTTTGGCTTCGTTTGCTTAACATGTTTTTGAGATTAAGTCGTTAAGTTTGCCAGATAAAGTACAAGATGCCCAGTTAAATTTGAATTTCAGATAAACAACAAATAATTTTTAGTAAAAGTATGTTTCATGAAATATTTGTATTTTTATTTGATAAATCTGGCAACCCCAACCCATATTGTTGTGTTTTTAGTAGCCCATTTTTTAAACAAAATGCAGAGTAATACTCTAGTATGAATGTTCTGCCGTTTGCTAATTTTTCTCCTATTAATAGATATTTAGGTTGTTTCAGTTATTATGAATGAAGCTGCTGTAAATATTCTTGTACAAGTCTTTTTGTGACTATATGTTTCTATTTCTCTTGAGAGAAATACCTAGAAGCAGAATTACTAAGTTGTGAGGTAGAAATGAAATTTTTGTTATTAAGAAACTACGAATATTTCATTTTACATTCCCTGGAAGGATTTTGAGCAGAGGAGTGATGTGGTCAAATTTGCATTTTAGAAATATCCCTCTTGTGGCAATCTCAAGGAGGCGTTAGAAGGTGCGGCAAGACGAGGCAGGGAGGTTGTAAGAGGCCATTTCAAAAGTCCAGACAAAGATGATAGATTCTTGAATTGTGGTGGGGGAGAGGATGATAGAAAAATTTAGGTG
>NW_011895739.1:0-306 GCF_000151845.1 Pteropus vampyrus | reverse complement strand
GCAGGGAGGTTGTAAGAGGCCATTTCAAAAGTCCAGACAAAGATGATAGATTCTTGAATTGTGGTGGGGGAGAGGATGATAGAAAAATTTAGGTGCCTGGCTCAATAGGCTTCTTAATTAGTTATCAGCAAGAGGTTAAGGCTCTCCTGGCAGGTCATTACTGAGCACTGGTAGGGACAGTGTCTGCTTTATACACTAAGCTATATTTAGTATGGCGTCTGAACACAGAAGGCTACCAGTCAACATTTTTTTGCCTCACTCTTACGGCCCATGCCTCCGAGAAAAAACTCCTCCCCTACTTCTTGC
>NW_011895738.1:1485-2702 GCF_000151845.1 Pteropus vampyrus | reverse complement strand
CACTATTTATCTTTGTGACTTTTAGGGATGAAGACTTCACAACTCTTCCAAAAGGTTTTTTCAAGTCCACTGCAGATCATGCCTAGTTTTCTTATAAAGGACAAATATCTGTCAAACACACAGAATTAATCACTACAGTATCTTTATAGTAATATGCATTCCAGGGCATTGGCAAAATGAGAATCGCGGTTGTCTGCAAATTTAAGAACTTTTTTCCCACTGAGAACTAGCATTGTTGAAGAAACGATGCACACTTGGGTCTTTGCTTTTTGGAGTAAAATTACTCTCTTGACATTTGGTCATGGAGACTCATTTACAGACAGATAAGGAGTTGGACAACTCAGGGCTAGAAAAGAATCAAGAGCAATGAATGAAGAACTCCCTGAGGAAGAAGAGAAGATGGAAGCCCTTGCAGAGGGTATTTTTGAGAAGGCTACATTAGTGGCCACAGACTCAAAACTCTGCTGAGTATGTTTTAGAATTCTCTGCTTTCTAAACCATCCATCCACACATATTATTGAACCCTGTTCTATGTAGAGCACTGTGTGCCCAAAGTCACCCTTCTGAACCCCTCATACCTTTCCTGCTGGGTGATGCTGAACCATGTGATCTCCATGTTGTTTGTGGTATGTTTTTAGTTTTTTAATGTAAGACTTACATAATGTCTCTATTAAGCTCCATCTTACCCTTGAAAGTCAGTCATTTGTGCCTTGTCTAATTTAGTGAGTCTCCTGCATTTAATCAGCAGGGTTTCTACTCTTTCCTTTAAGTCACTGATAGGCAGAGTTTACAGAGGTTACAGAGGTTAAAAAAAAAAATCGCTCTGTAGCTGAAGCAATGGCCCAAGGCTCTCCTACCAAAACCACATCTCCACTATTTGATTTGCTTCTTTGATCTCAAACCTCTTAACCAGGAAGGCACAATTGATAAAATGCAAATTTCTTCCTGGAGGCATGTTTATATTCATGAATATGTTAGCCTAGATTGACTGCTTTTTTTCCCTAGAAGCCCGGAGGGCCTTAGAGAGTACAACAGGATGCGAATGAGTTTTATTTTTGTGAAAAAGTATGGAAGGAAATAGTTGAGGCACAGAGAATAGCCCAGTGGGGCTCCCAGAGGGCTTCCAGTGGGTTCCATAGCTGCTTGAATGCCAAAGGTGCCTGGGAAAGGGCAGGAATTGGTGGGAGTGGGATGCTTATCTGGGATGGCATCACCCA
>NW_011895738.1:0-1435 GCF_000151845.1 Pteropus vampyrus | reverse complement strand
TCTCCACTATTTGATTTGCTTCTTTGATCTCAAACCTCTTAACCAGGAAGGCACAATTGATAAAATGCAAATTTCTTCCTGGAGGCATGTTTATAGTCATGAATATGTTAGCCTAGATTGACTGCTTTTTTTCCCTAGAAGCCCGGAGGGCCTTAGAGAGTACAACAGGATGCGAACGAGTTTTATTTTTGTGAAAAAGTATGGAAGGAAATAGTTGAGGCACAGAGAATAGCCCAGTGGGGCTCCCAGAGGGCTTCCTGTGGGTTCCATAGCTGCTTGAATGCCAAAGGTGCCTGGGAAAGGGCAGGAATTGGTGGGAGTGGGATGCTTATCTGGGATGGCATCACCCATTTGCAATTTTGCTAAGAGCTAGTCCAGGACAAGACATTAGCCCTATACAGTGTTGAATCTGCAGAGAAGTTACATATCTCTGCTGCCCCTTAGCTGTCAAATTAGTCAGTCACCAGGGGAAGCCATGAAGAACGGGCCAAAGGCCAGATGAGCCTGGCTTAGGCAGAGGAAGAAGGGAGAAGTCTGAAGTAGGGTGGGCTTTGGTGCGATGATCTCTAACAGGTAGGTATGGGGAGGCCTGTGGAAGGGAAAATAGAGGGTGGGAGCCCTTAAGACAGAATTTTCTTTATTGGCATGGTATTGCTACAACTGAAGGGTTTCTTTCAAAAGTGAGCAGACAGAACCACTGCATCAGAATTTCATGGAATTGAAGAGGATGACCACGTTTGGAAGTGTTAAAAACCAGATGTTCTGTGGTATGTGGTACGACTTGCCAGGTGAGATGTGTCCCTGAGGAAAATGGCCCAGCTTCTGAGGGTGAGGAGAGTATGTTCTGGTCTGTCTCTAAGCTGTACTTATTGCTTGAAATTTGTCTTTTTCTTTCCAATCCATCCAGCATGTTCTAATGGGCAAAAACTCTGTACCCTTAATTTCCTTGTATGAAATCAGTGATAATTAATTGCTGGCCTCACAGGTTGTAATGAAGATGAAATGAGATAACTCAGGTAAAGTTCCTAACTCAGCTTTTGGTAACTCACTGGATGTTGGTATACTTTCCCATCTAATATTATTTTTCATTTATTCATTCTTTCACAAGTATTTATTCAGTGCCTACTGTGTGTCGGGCACCGTTCTGAATTTCTTGAAATAATTATTGCCATGAAAATTTTAAGCACTGGATTGCCTATGGATTAGTTAATATTATGTGTCAATATTAATCAATATAACCAATTAATAGTTATTCATCTTAATAGTATTAAGTAATAGCATTAATTGTATGATTGATATTATATTGTGGTTCTGTAAAATGGTAGCCTTTGAGGAAGCTATGTGAAAGATATATAAAACTTCTTAAAAACAACTTTTTATGTAATTTCAAAATAAAAAGTTAAAAAATTCTAAGAAATACTAGGTCTTTTTGTTA
>NW_011895737.1:352-1825 GCF_000151845.1 Pteropus vampyrus | reverse complement strand
TTTCTTCTCTATGTTTTTACTTGTATAGCTTCCCTCTTTAGATAGAGCAGCATTTGTTTAGAAAATTATATTTATTGTTGAGGATAATTATATTGAATATTGTTAGCCAGAAAATAAATCTCCCAAGGAAATTTTGAAGTTTTTAGATTATATTTATTTTAAAATGAGCTTTCTCTATTTAAATTTAACAAGTAAAACTTTTTAAAATCAGGATCATAGGGTGGGGGGCAATTTTGTGTATGATTCCAGGTGGGCTGAAACTTTGTATCTGAGAACAGCTTCAACATCTTTTTAATGTTTTTACTTTTGTACCCAAAGAGCAATAACAGGCATAGTGTATGTTTTCTATAAAGCCTGGTTGAACTATAGTAGAGAAACACTATATTTAAATAATTTTGAAAATATACTGACACCAGAAAAATATTTTATGTATTATTATGTACTGTTGAGCTAAACTCAAATAATTTTTATTGATAAACTTTATTTCACATTAGAAACAAAGTTTTCTTAATGGTTATTGAATAATAACTATATTTAGATCATAATCAATGAAATTAAATAAATGTGTTAAACTTTTATATATAATATAGCCAATATAAGTTAATTACTGAGATGTTCATAAAATATAATAAGAATGCTATAAATTGGTCTTAAAAATAATTGTACGTTTCCAAATTTGGATTCTAATGTGTATGTTTAAAGTGCTTTTAATTTACGATACTCATTTTTGCACATGCTTCTGTTGGGATCACACTGTGGTCTAACTTTTCATTGACTCCAGAAGAAACATTTTCTTTCAATGATTCAGAGAAAATGTTTTTCCTAGTAACACTAATCTAGCACAGTAAGATATGTCAGTTTGTGTGTGTGTGTGTGTGTGTGTGTGTGTGTGTGTGTGTGTGTGTGATAGAAGTTTTATATTCTCTATTTAAGGTTTTATCTCGGATCTGAATAAAAAAGGATTGAAAGATGGAATTGCCAGCCTTTGTCTTCCTCCTCCCCAGACAATTCCTAATCTTCACAGTAGAAAAATATGTACTTAGGGAAATGCTCAGTAGTCATAGTTTTCATCACTTAAAAAAATTAATATAAATTATATTTTTAGATTTCCAAATGGCTTCGAATTTGAGTATTCCTAGGGAATTGGTGGAATGCATCTTAATTTATACCAAATGCTACTTATAATTGAGATTAGTTAAGATGAAGACCCTCTCTCTACATAATAATTTGCATTATTCTTTCATCAGTTTGTCTTGCTGCTGAACCTTTTGCTTATCTTCACATGTTATGTGAAGAATATTGTGTTTTTGGTTCTCTATTCAAGTCCATGTTTCTCTGCCAACTCTCATTTAGGCATCTGACACAACAGGCAACAACATAACTGTGTAGACTAATAGCTAATGAATAATTACTCATTCTCTTCATTCAGTTTAAAGAACATTTCTTTGGTAAAAATATGCTATGGTTGTTAGA
>NW_011895737.1:0-302 GCF_000151845.1 Pteropus vampyrus | reverse complement strand
AATGCTACTTATAATTGAGATTAGTTAAGATGAAGACCCTCTCTCTACATAATAATTTGCATTATTCTTTCATCAGTTTGTCTTGCTGCTGAACCCTTTGCTTATCTTCACATGTTATGTGAAGAATATTGTGTTTTTGGTTCTCTGTTCAAGTCCATGTTTCTCTGCCAACTCTCATTTAGGCATCTGACACAACAGGCAACAACGTAACTGTGTAGACTAATAGCTAATGAATAATTACTCATTCTCTTCATTCAGTTTAAAGAACATTTCTTTGGTAAAAATATGCTATGGTTGTTAGA
>NW_011895736.1:1964-4431 GCF_000151845.1 Pteropus vampyrus | reverse complement strand
AACAATGATTTCTTGTCTGCTACAAGCTGAGAACTCTTACATGATCTACTCTGCTTATTTGACACTTAAGCAACATATTGTGGCTTAGATTATTGACTTCATGTTATTTTAACACGCTACCATTTAACCGTTAAGAAGTCTCCATGTAGATTGAAAGCTTCACGAGAGCAGGAACAATGGACCCCAAGGGGTTTGTCAGAATGGAAACAAATGACAGGAGCTCAATGTGTTAAATGAAACTGAGTACTAGGTGCTGGAAAAACCCTAGACAATTGGAAAGAAAATGAAATACACTTTGAAACACATAAAATCACATTTTTGGAAAACTAACTGTGTATAGCTATACATAAAGCCATTTCCAATTTATTGATAATTAAACTGGTTTATGGTTTTCGGAGACCTTGATATGCTTTTTGTGCTAGTTTAGTTGTGAAATCTGAACATTGATGCCTTGTTTGCTCATGGCAGGTGTCCTTCAGCACTGCAGTCAGACATTCAAAGGCAGGGAAGCATAGTATGTCAGAAGGTACCCTCTTAATCTGTCTCACTAATCAGTCCTTAAATGGCCATCAGCCTTTCCTCTACTAATTGAAAAAGTGATGTAAGTCATAATCAGTGTTCTCTACCCAACTTCACATGTAGTCATGGTTTCCACTAAATGTGGGGTCAGGATACGTCTTAACACTGAGCAATAATGCTTCATACGTAATGTACCAGTAATGGATACACATGTTTATAAATATTCGTTTTAATACTAATGTCAGATTATTTAGGGCCTAATCCATTCTGCTGATTGGACCTAGTATAAGTGGAAGGATAAAGATTTCCATCCCTACATTAACACATTTTTATGGGTTGCAAAGCCACTTTCTCTGCTAAAACATAAGGTCATGAACTAATAAAATCCTCACTTTTTGAGGGTTTCATTTGACTTAAAAAAAAAAACAGTTTTAGAAAAGATTAATCTGCAGAATAGGCTTGTAGAAGTATTGGGTAAATAAGACATCTGAGTTTTGAGAAATGTTGCTCTCAAAACAATGTCTCCTCTTCAAAACACGTTAAATGGACTAGAAGTAAATGTTAAGAAGCCTTCTGCTCAAAGCTATTTATATAAATTTGCTGTCACAGATTAAAGCTAAGTGACTTGAGGCAATCTCTCACAGAACACAAAGAAAGACTAAAAGGAAAGACTTTTGGATTTCATATCCTCCCACCTTAGCTAAAATTCCTGTGTCATGGCCATTAATAGTTGTAATACTCTGATTTATTGTTAGAGTTCACGGTTTGGTTCATTTTTCCTTCTATCACATGAATCTTTATGCATGTTTTTACATCAGTAAATGACAACTTTATGGATTAAAAAACAGGACAATATACTTAGCGTTCTGTTTCTGAAAAATAAGATGGGCATCCCCTCTTTTGTGCTGTTACAATTTGCTGCCTTAAAGAAATTTTTTTCTTCTAATTTCCAGTTTTCTACTGTTCTACTAACTCGTTTCTCCAGAATGGCTCGTTTACTATTTACATTAGGGTAGAGTGAGATGAAGAGAGCGCTGGAAACTAGGCCTGAGCCAGGTGACCTGACCCTAATTCACCCACCTGTCCTTATCTCCTGCTCAAGATCCTAGCAGCTGATTGAGGATTCAAGGCCTTGGGCCAATAGATGAATCCATCTCCCAGAATACCCTGGGACCACCTTTCTTTTTGCTTGGTATATTTGTTCTGAATCGTATCAAGATGAATATATGACAAACTTTTGCATTCTAAGAAAAGTCTACTATAAGGGCATTACCAGAGCTGAAACGAGTTTCAGGAGCTTGAAAAATCGTATTTTCTTAATAGGAGCTTAGTAAACAGTTTGTTTTCAAGGAAAAAAGAACCTTTAAAATTTCAGTGTTTTTTCCCTAATAAAACAACTGAGATAAACAAATAGCCTTGATTTGTCCAACTAACTTTGTATTTCTCTTCAAATTGCTATGTAGCACAGTTTTTCTTCCCATTAGGCATCTCAGCAGTTTTTTCTCTTCATCCCCATTTTCAGAACATTGTCTTTGCTCCTGTTGGACCATCTGCATCCAGTCTTGCCATGTCCAAACCATCCTCCACATAGCCACCTGAAGGGAGGCTTTTCAAAACAAGTATTGTTATTCTCTTTAAAACTTAAGGAAAATCAAAGTTGTGACGGAAACAAGGAGCAGCAGCAAGGAAAAAATCACTTGGGATCTAGAGGAACAAGGAAGCTATACAACTAGGGGGAAGTCCAAGAAAGCACCCTGCAATGGCAGAAGGTAGGATGGGGCGAGGACGTGGGGCTGCCCGGTCCAAAGCAGCTGAGTGAGATGGAGTTTGTGGCAGCGGCAGCGGCAGTGGCAGATGTCTCTTAAAGGGGCCACGTCTGTGAGTGGATTTTCATGGAGACTGACCTACTCTGAGTACCAGTGCCGATTCGGCTGCATGCAGGGGGCAC
>NW_011895736.1:0-306 GCF_000151845.1 Pteropus vampyrus | reverse complement strand
AAAAAAAAAAAAGACCAATATTTAAGTCCTAGCTCCTTAAAATGGCAATCAAGTATCTAGGCCCCTGAGAAAGTAAAAGGCATCCCTGGAAGCCAGCCTGTGTTCCTCACTGAACATAAGTTGTGCTCATAGAACAATGAACAGACAGCTTCCCTCCAGGACCATGTCTGGAACAAGCAGCAAGAATACTCTTCTACTACAAAGATGACTGGTTCTTTCCTAGCTAACATGGAAGACTTTACCTGGGCATTGCTAACCCCACTTAAACCCTTCCATCTCCTAGATCAAAATAAATATCCAATTACT
>NW_011895735.1:5154-5472 GCF_000151845.1 Pteropus vampyrus | reverse complement strand
TCTAAACTATAGTAAGAAAAGAGCAGAGAAAGAGGACATGTTAGTAGGTGGGATATGTTTATGTAATACGGTGAGTGTTCATGTTTCACAAAGGATGAGTAAGTATATCCAGAGTATTGATCCAGTAAACGTCTACCGAGCGTTTGCGGTATGCTAGGTACTAACCGGGGGCACAAAGCTGGGCAAGAAGGATGGAGTGTGTCCTCCCAGAGATTATCAAGCCTCTTACTTTAAAACGTTCAGTCGCTGCCATGGGAAAAGCATAGGGGACATGCGGACATGTTAAAGGATCTGGTGTAAGCACCTTTTTTGGATCTA
>NW_011895735.1:0-1889 GCF_000151845.1 Pteropus vampyrus | reverse complement strand
TGATGCCAAAGTCTCAAAGGCAAATGTTTTGTGGACCTCCAGGGAAGACTGATGCTCAAGCTTTGTACCAAAACATCACTGAAGCATCTGTGGATACATTGGTGATCACTGCTGAGCCCAGCGCTTGACACCCTGGCCTCTTTCCTGGGTACCTCGGACCTCCCTTAATCCAACCACTGAAGAGACAGGGCTGGGCAAAGCAGAGAAACCCTGACATGTAACTGGCTCTAACCCGAAGGCAGGGTGCCTTAGCTAAATAGCTCTAATGCAATGGCCACGTCCACGTGCGTGTCTGCTCCTCTCAGAAGACAGGGCGACATGAGATAATCAGCTTTCAGAGGGGAAGAATCAGATGAAGGGTTTCATCAAATCTTTGACTGGCGCAGCCGGGAACCAGCGTGGCATTCACAGCTGGGTCTTGGCGTTCTGTCATTCAGCAGAAACTGTTTTACAGAACTCCAGCCTCGGACAAGGATGCTTTAAAACCACAGTGGTCAAGGAAAAAGACAAGATGGCTCCGTAATTGTGTCTGAACGTGGGCAACGTCAGAAACATCCTGCCACCCACGGGAAGGACCCAACAGCCCACTTTTCTGGTTAATATGTGTGACCACTGCTTCTTTACTAATCTACAGCTTCGATCTCCCTTCCTGCCTTCTGGACGAGATGCATCGAGATGCCCAAAGGATGTGGTTACCTCCGCTTTTTGATGCAAAGCCCCATTTTCTTTACGCCTCTCCCCAGTCACGTGCCACAAGCCCATGTCCATGTCTTTCGAACACTTTCTTACTGACATAACTGTGGTGGAAAGAAACTCAGGTATCAAAGTCCTTTTGCAATCATGTGACTGAGAGCTTTTTAAGGCCATGTCTTCTGGCCACTGAGAATCAGAGGAAATGAAGGCCACTGGCTTGTAATTGTGACTTAGGCTGCACAGAGCAGTGGTCCCCAGGCTTTGTGGCACCGGGGACCGGTGCTCCTATGAGAATCTAATGCCTGAGGATCTGAGGTGGAGCCGAGGCGGTGATGCTGGCCCTGGGGAGCAGCTGCAAATGTAGACGAAGCTTCTGTCGCTCGCTGGACACTCACCAGCTGCTGTGCGGCCCGGTTCCTAACAGGCCACGGACCGGTACCGGTCCACGGCCCGGGGTTTGGGGACCTCTGGCATAGAGGACCGGTGATGTCTAACCGATCTAGGCTTATATTCCAAGTAGTTGTAGGAAAGTAAAAGATGAATTCTTTCTCTACTCTTTATGAGTTATGTTATTTTTAGCCAATAAATAACGGTAGAAATTGGAACCGGAAAAGAGAAGTTTTGATTTCTTGCGAACGTTATAAAAATAACCGGTAAACATAATTAAACAGTAGTAATTACTCGGCGGCATTCTGCTACGTGGCTCCATTTGCAAACCAATAAATCATGTTTGTAGTGTTTGCGGAAGGTACGAAGGAAACACAGTAGAAATAACATTGGAAGTTTATCTTAAGGAGCATACATCAGAGCTTAGTTTGTATGAAAACACTGTAATTCAAGTGCAAACAAGCGAACTTGGAGAATTAGGCTGATGCTTCGAAGTAGTAATTGCATAACACTCTTAACTCGCCATTAACGGGAACATTCTAGAGCAACTACTCGTTTAAAAATACTCTGCTTCCTCTAGTATTGCAAAAATAAGAAAGTCGCCGTACGTGGCATTTTAGAAGGGAAAGCGACCCACACGCCCTACCGTTGCAGATTGTCAACCGAGGCGTGGGGGCGTCTGACAGACGAGACACCTGATTCTATCGCCCTGCCTTCTTCCTGCCTTGCCAATGTGCAAAACTTTCTCTGAAAAGGTATGTTTACCATGTCACATGGACCTTTTCCTCAGCTGGTCCCCCAAGTCAAAA
>NW_011895734.1:3070-3374 GCF_000151845.1 Pteropus vampyrus | reverse complement strand
TGCCCTAGCTCCCCCTTTCACCATTCATTATTGAGTGGCTACATGGTGACAGGTACGTGGGTCACAGTGATAAGCAAGATAAAGTCTTTGCTCCCTTGAGGGTTACATTCTGGTATAGAGGGGCATACAATAAAAAAAAAAAGCATATCTATATAATGTAAGAAAGTGATGAATGCCGAGAAGTGCTTGGTGGTGTGGTACTGTACAGGGTGGTCAGGGAAAGCTTCCTGGAGGAGGGGATATTTAAATAAAGATCTGAAGTAAGCGAAGGAACAAACCAAGTAAATATCTGGGGACAGATGTG
>NW_011895734.1:0-1295 GCF_000151845.1 Pteropus vampyrus | reverse complement strand
GAGTTCACATCTTATAACCTATTTTCTCATTGACATGTCAGGCAAGGTAGATAGATAGGCACAAAGGAGAAGGAAATGTGGGAGTTTAAGAAAAGAAAGTTCAAAACAGATCTTTCTGAAAATGGGAACACATGCTTCTCGGGGAAGCAAAGTAGGAACACCTAGCAGTAGTGTGTGGTTATAAACTTGAAGTAAAATCAGTGATTTTCTCCAGCAACATTTCAGCTGAGTGCCAGCATGGAAAAGGCAGATAGATAGGCTCACTGGGGTGGGGTTTTGTAGGTGACAACAACTGAGAGAGGGGTGAGGAGGGAGAAAGAAGGGTGAGGGAGTTGGGAGCACTAGCACAGGTGGAGCACGTGATCCAGGCTGATAGACAAGGATCACAGCACTGGGAATCTCAATAAGGGCAAAGTACTGGAATAGCAAAGGGCTTTGGAATACGTGAGCTGGGAGGGATAGGAAGGGTGGTCTAAAAGAGGGATGCTCGACATCAAGACTCAGAGATGATGCAGCTTCTGGGCATGAAGAGTTCTGGGGTGCGACCATAGGACGGTGTGAAGAAGAAAGGTTTGAATCTCCCAGTAGAAGACAACTCCGTTTCCCCAACAAAGGGCAGGCTACCCCACTGCTCCTCCTTTAATCAGGGATGCCTTTGGCCGGATGCTCACCTTCCTGGATCACCCCAGCTGAGTGACCCACTTTTCTGCCTTCTTTGATTGCATCACCCTGGAGTCCTGTGGTATGTCTTACCTCTCCCCCTACATCAGAATCTGGTTGATGCTCAAGGAGGGTTGAATGGATGAATGAATAAAGAAGAGCCACCTGAGGAGCTGGCTCTGGGGTGCGGCATGGCAGGCGATCAAGCACCCTTCCCCCGGTATTCTTGACTCCCCTCACCTCACACTCATCCCAGTACCCACCTCGGTCTCTGTCTTGGAGTACTCCTTGACTCTCTCCACGGCCACAATATTAGACTCCAGGTCTGACATCATTCGTATCATCCAGTTCAGAGCAAATGTCACCTGGCCAAAGGGACTGGGTCATGAGTAGGGTGATCTCCTCTGCCCTTGCAATGGCTTTGGGAGGAGTTCAGCCTGCTTGATTATGCTCCTATCCCACCTATGACCCAGGAGGGCCTGGGTAAAACCGTAGGGGTGCCACCTGGAGCTCTAATCATTAACCGTACCTCAGGCAATGACAATGCAGACTTAACCAAGGGCCACCTAGCCCAGTGTTTCCCAAACATCGATATATATAAGAAAGACTTCCCAGAGAACCTTGCTTCTTATTCT
>NW_011895733.1:2030-4154 GCF_000151845.1 Pteropus vampyrus | reverse complement strand
TGTGTCGGGATTACGTGGGGGACAGCTAGATTGAAGGAGTGTTCCATGCAAAGGATGTAATACAGACAAAAAACTAGAAAAAAGAGAGAACAGACCTTGTTAGAAAAACTAAAAAAACCTTAGAATGATTAGGATTTATGGTGAAAGGGATGAAGTGGACAGATGAAGGTGGATGGCGAATTAGACTGAAGACAGACCTTGAAGGGCCTTGTGATGTTCACTGAAAATACACATATAGTGAGAACTCTGAAACCCAACAATATTTTAAAAAATAATTGCTGAAAGACATTGTGTGATTAAAACCAGCACATTTTTGCATATAATTTAATTCTAAGAATAAGTTATCTAATATTAGATTGATACTTAAACTTTTTGCTATATATGGAGATTAAAAAAGTGCATAACGAAATGGTTTTGGTCATTTTTCGTTTAGATAAGTGTGGTTCATTTTTGAATTAAAAATGGTAAATAATTTGATCACTTTCTCTCCAAATAATTACGGGGTACTTATTAGAGTATAATTAATATATTCAAAAGTTAGTGAAAACATTTTCTTTGGATTTGGGCAGATCTTAAAGCAAAATGTTCTTTTCAGTACTTTTTATTAGAAAGCTACTTCAAACACATGGCAGAAGTCTTAAGATGAAAATAACTGAGTTTTGAATTCTTAGATTGTAAATTCTTTAGATTAAAAAACAAAACTGAAGAACCACAAAACAAAGAAGGGTTAATTACAGAGGTTTATGTTCAAGTTTGGCTTCTGTGAACAGTATAATAAATCTACATAAATATACCTCACAATTGTCTCACAAATTTATATTTTTGATTTCTGATCAATTTTCAACAGGAAGAAAAATAGCACAATAAAAATATAAAGATGTTTATCTAAGTTCCATATAAAATTAATGACTGATTTTTTTTTTTTAGTAAGTCATCTTTGCACTGATTATTAGAACTGTTTTGAATGTGAATTGCATGATTTTTGACGGCTGCACACTCAAGGACAACAGTGAATGACCTTGAACAGCAGTGGACAAAAATACATTTATCGCTGGAATGGCGTGCTGGCTGCCAGTCAATATGCGCCTCTCATTTGTTAGGAGGTTCTCCTGCTGTGATTCCCTCATTACAATTTGCTTTTACTTCCTGGGCAAATGACAACTAGAAAATGAGGCAGCTTCTTTCTTGCCCAAACTTAATCCAGAAAAAATGAGATGACAGCTGCAGCCACTCAAGTGTTACAGGACATTTTACACATGTTTGTAAAAGGCACGATTATTTATTCTAAATATTACATCACTAAATGTGACGGCTAACAAGTTATCTCACTCTCTTAGTCTATTTCATTTGTGAAAAGAAATATTTCAGAAACATTTCATTTGTGAAAAGAAATATCTCACTCTCTTAGTCTATTTCATTTGTGAAAAGAAATATTTCAGAAAAATATTTTGCTTATGAAATAACTTCTTATATCCTATTCGATCTATTTTTCTAAGTAAATAATTTGAGGTGTGGCATGCAAATAAACATTCAATTTAGATACTCAGTGTAGAAAACATTCTTGGATACTTATAAAAGAATGATCCAGCTGTTGTCTGACAACAGAATAACTCCTGTTCTATGTTTTTATGATAATGTCTCAATGCAGTTTACCTTTTTCTAGGAAATAAAAAAGATACATTCACTTAGTTTACTTGTACTAGAGATATAGTCATATCTGTAAAGAAAATTATAGTTGCATATAGATTTGTTTAAGTGATGTTTATTTTTTCATACAAGGATTTTCTGACCTTCTGATTTCTAGTTATCATTTAAGACATCTCTGGGCACAGTATATTATTAGAAGAGACGTGAATTTATCACAAAATGTTAAAAACAAAAAATTTTTCTTTATAATTAAAAAAAGTACAGATACTAGAAAGCACCTTAGGGGAGAAACAGATGAAATAAAAATCTCAGTGAATAATAATAAATATGGAACATAAACTCCAAAAACAATGATCGCTCCAATAATTGTTTGTATGTTTTTTGGTTTTTCTTTATTTAGCGTGGCTACACAGTTTCTGTTCCAGCATAAGTGGGCTCCGTTTTCTGGTTAGGGTTTGGATTTGGGATACTGTTCCC
>NW_011895733.1:0-1980 GCF_000151845.1 Pteropus vampyrus | reverse complement strand
TCTGATTTCTAGTTATCATTTAAGACATCTCTGGGCACAGTATATTATTAGAAGAGACGTGAATTTATCACAAAATGTTAAAAACAAAAAATTTTTCTTTATAATTAAAAAAAGTACAGATACTAGAAAGCACCTTAGGGGAGAAACAGATGAAATAAAAATCTCAGTGAATAATAATAAATATGGAACATAAACTCCAAAAACAATGATCGCTCCAATAATTGTTTGTATGTTTTTTGGTTTTTCTTTATTTAGCGTGGCTACACAGTTTCTGTTCCAGCATAAGTGGGCTCCGTTTTCTGGTTAGGGTTTGGATTTGGGATACTGTTCCCGGAAGTTCACTATCAGTTATACGTAAGGAAACAGAATGAAAATATGGTTAGGTGGGTGAATGCGAACATAACGCTAAATGAGATAAGTCAGACACAAAAAACCACACACTGCGTGATTCCACTTATATGAAATTTTCAGAAGGCAAAACTACAGTGACAGAAAGATCAGTGATTGCCAGAGGGAGAGAAAAGGGGGAGAAGGAAACTTCTGGGGGCGATGGATATGTTCGTTCCTGTTTTGACCGTAGGGGGTGGTGAAAGGACTGTACACATTTGCTATCACTCATCAAATTGTGCACTTACAATGAGTGAATTTATTATATATAAATTATACCTCGTTAAAGCAGTTACAAATGTGTAACTATAGAAGCACAGAGGTAGTAGGAAAAAGTGAGTTATATAATAATTGATGTTTTTGTTGCTACTGCCCGGAAGCATTGAAAAATGGCCACCCAAGGGCCAGTTAACTTAGATCACGAAGCTACAGCTGTTCCCCGGAAAGCATTTTCTAGTTTTTCATCAAGTCTCAAAGGAGAGTGTGCCCACAATTTCCCTTGGGGAACCTTAACCACAACCTCCCACTTCTCAGCAAGGATACCTTTCCTGTAAATCTGCTAGAAGAGTTCTTTTCCTTGAATTCTTGTTTACCACCCTAGCAGATGTGTATATGCCACAAGTGACATGTCTTCCTCTTTAATATGTTATGCTGATGTTCAATTTGTGATACTGGCTACTGATTCAGGTTTGTTGATCCAAACCATTCCTAACTTCTTTGTTTTAAAGTCCTAAACCTAAATTTACATCTATTATGGTCCACAAATATTTATATTCAATTCAAAAGGTAAAGATTTAGAAAAGTATTTTAGAAATTTTAGAATCTACAAACACAAACTTCCACACATTAAAGATTCCATGCCAGAAACTTATTAAGATTTGTATTTAATAAATGGCACAGTACTGAAATTGACAGTCTAACTTTTACATGAGGAAAACGTAAGAAAAATTTTCCAGAAGAACAATCAAGCTACAAGAAAACATTAATCCACGCACTTTCCTTATGTGTGTCATTGTATAGTTCTAAAAAGACTTCTTCTTCCCAGTAAGCTTGTAGGAATAATAGTTAAGGAGCTGCTGTTCCAGCTTACCAATTTTCAACATACGAATCCTCTTCCAAAAAGGAAGATTATAAAACCATTAAAAACCAAAATCATCAGAACCTATTAGAAAAAATAAATCTGTCTACAGAATATGATACATGTAATTGAAACAATACCCGACACAAAGAAATGGAAAACAAAAATATTCAGTGAAGGAAGAAAAAAATCAATATTTTTGTTTCGTCCTTAATTCATAGCTTATTTATTAAGAAAAACGGGAAATTAAATAATACAGGATCAGTGAAATCAGATATGAAAATGAGCTAGAGTACTATTCATTAAGCCTTCTCTTCTTGGCCACTGAATAAATTCTGGCTTATGATAGGCTTTTAAAAATATAAATGTAATTCTAGTTAATTAAATACAAACACCAATAAATCTCTTTTAAACTGTTTTATAAACTAAAGGATTATATCATCAGGATTTTAGCTTACAGACATTCTCCCTAAATGTTTCCATACCATATCTCCTACTATATGACTCTATAAATA
>NW_011895732.1:0-3813 GCF_000151845.1 Pteropus vampyrus | reverse complement strand
GTTCCCACCGCGCCTCTGTGAGCCGGCCAGGGGGCCGAGGGCTGGGGCGTCCGACTCTGCCCGCCTCTCTTATCTCTCTTATGAATTCGGGCTGTGAATTAGACCCTTTCCGGAAAGGTAGGGGCTGGAAACTCTGCGGTCGCTTCCTGTTCTGACTCTGCATCACGATCTGTCTTTGTCCAGCCGATGCCCAGGGGGCTTCCTATTTTATTTTTTTTCCAGAGGAATGGTTGGAGGTGGCAGGGCAGGACAGCGATAACAACGCTTTTGTTGTTAATAATAATGGCCACATTTCCTGAGTTGCATTATTCCCTAAGAATGGAGGTAGGTGCTCTTTCCCCATTTTGCAGGTAAGTAAACTGAGGTTCACAGAGGGCGAACGACTTGCCAAAGGTGGCCTGACTGTGGGCCTGGGTTTGTTTCATTCCGGACCCCGAGGCCCTGACAGCATGCTGCTCCAGCTGAGGTGGCTTGGGAGGGGATGTTCTGATGTCTGCGTGTAGACACAGAACCTCAGGAGAGAGGCCTGGCCCGTGCTCTGTGGGCCATACCCATGCCCAGGGCAGTCTGGCCTCCCCCTGGCTCCCTGGACACACTCCGGGTCCCCTCCACCAGAGCCCCTGGGTTCTGATGGGGTGGGGACGTGAGGTCCCAGGGCCATCAAGCTGTGAGGGGTGCGTGTTTACAGTATTGGCTCGCAAAACTCTCTGGACCAAATCCTGTAGGCAGGCCAGTCTGTTATGTCGCGTGGGAGGATCTGGGAGGTTTGGGGGTAGTGGCGGTAGTTCTCAGGACCAGGCACAGTTCCCGCCCGAGCCTCAGGCTGTTCTCCAGAGAAAGAGAATCGAGCTCTGTCCCTGGTCACCCTGCAGACTCTACTGGTGTCGGTAGAACTTTCCAGGGCTCACCATGTGCGGGGCGCTTCACTTGCCCCGCAGGCACCTCGAGAAGGCAGATGAATCACGGCTCCTTTACAGGTGGTGCCTGAAACGGTTGTCATAGGCCTGGCCTGGGGTCCCCCAGCTGCTGAGGGCCGGGCGTGACCGTGACCCAGCTCTTGGCCCTTGGCAGCCTTCAAAAGCCAGACCTCGGCCCAGCCTCACGCCTTCCCGTACATTGTCGCTTCCTGAGTCCTCTGGGATTTCCCAGAGGAAGAGGTGGCCTCGGCTCATCCTGCTGGTGTCCTTGGGTAGGGAGGCGATTCCTCTTCTGCTTCAGCTTCTGGGGGAGCCCGGGTGAGGCCTCCCCGCTGCTGTTCCAGGTGCTTTTGTGGGCAGGATGTGAGCCCCTTGGCTCCTGCCTAGAGAACTCTTGGCCTTCCCAGGAGGGTGGTTTCGGGGTGGGAGACGGTGGTGGCACCACCCCGATGGCCTCAGCCGCTGTGCTGCGTTCCCGTGCATCGGGCTCAGTGGTCGCACATGACAGAAGTGAGCGCTGGGCAGCTCAGGCCAGAGGGAGGTCAGTGAGAGGACCTGGAGTAGCTTCGAGAACATGGGGCAAGATGGAGTGGCTCTTCTCCTGGGGGCTACAGAGCGCCACCGCCTCTGCTGTTTCTCTGCTCCGGGAGGATCTGAGCGTCTAGCGTGGCGTGTCCCAAGGGAGGGCAGGGCGTCCTGACGGACAGCCCACTGGGGTCCAAGTGGGTAAGAGGTGGTTCCTTAGGGCACAGGCAGGGTGCTGAGTCGGATACCTGGCGGGCAGTACTCCTGCCCGGCTATCACACGGCCCTGGTAGGATGTCCCGCCATCGTGGAAGGTTCCGGCAGCCAGGGGTCGGGGTGCACGGTGGGCTGCGGTGAAGTGGACCATCGCCAAAGCCCCTCAACCTTTCAGGGCCAGACTTGGGGAGGGAAAACGGAGGAACAGCACCAGCGTGCTGCAGGGGTGCCCTGGTGGCGTGGCAGGGGACTTCAAGTAGAACACATATAAACCTAGAAAAAAAAGTAATTGTTATGAATGCACAGGGCACGAAATGGAAAACTCCCCCAGCCTCTTCCCCTCCCTCCCCGGAGGCTCCCGGTGTCACTGGTTTCTCGCGTCTGGTCCCCGAGAAGTCCTGCGCACGTGCACACGGAGAGAGGTGTGTGTTTTCCTTTCCCTGCCCGGTCCGGACGGAGAGAGAGAACGTCTCTTCCCTTCGCGCTTCCTGACTGGTTTTAAGAGATTCCGAATCAGTTCACTCGGCATCAGTGTTTTCTAAGTTAACTTTTTATTGTCGAAGTTTCGCGTACCAGGGTTCAGCTCGATGAATTTTAATAACCGCACACGTCCGTGTAATGAGCATTGGACAGGAATCCGCCCGGCCACCTCTAGGAGCCTGATTGCCACCCGGCCCACCCCAGGGCCGCGGCTAACCTCACCTTTAGGTTTGAATATCTACGTGTTTATTTTAATGAGCTTTTGAAAAACCAGAGTTAGCACATCCAACCTGAGATTTCCCAGGTGTCACTGCTTTGGATGAAAAGCATTGTTTTGGATCCAAGGCTTTTGACTGGGGAGGCGTCAGTGTTGCCTGGAGTGCTTGATTCTGGGGTGATGGTGGGAGGAGCTAGAAGTTACCCCCTGGGACCACGGGGGCCTTGTCTCCTCCTGCTGCTGCCCTCAGCCCCAGACCCCCAGTTTCTTATAAAACATGGCTCATCTGGGGTGGACACCCCCGTAGGACAGTCGGGGGAACCAAGGGAAATGGCTTGGTGTCTGCTAGCCTCTCATGTCCCAGTCCACACCAGTAACATGGCTCTGCCCTCTCTCCCCTTCAGAGCCAGCCAGGTACTGCGTACCTGGAGGCAGAGGACATAACCAGGTGGAGGGTATGTGGATGCTTGGGAAATGCAGCCCTCTGGCCCAGTGGTTTGCTGTGGGGGTTTTAGAGCTGGAGAGGCCTGGGTTCGAATCCTAGCTCTGCCACTTGTTGGCTGTGTGACCGTGGGTGAGTGTGTTAACCTCTCTGAGCACAGGTTCCTTACTCGTGAGGTGAGGATGCTTAAAAACTCCCCTCCGGGCTAACGTGAGGGTTCTGTGAGCCCGCCGTGTGCTGGACACCCGGCCCAGCTTTGGCGTACGTGCTCGGCCAACAGTCACACTCGGCGCCGTTGCAGTCATCGGGCCGTCGAGGGCCTCTCCCTGGCCGGAGGCTTGGAGCCGCCGGGGACATGGGAGCAGAGAGCGGGGACAGAGGTCTGCTTCTCCGCCCCTGTGGCGTCCATCCCAGTGAGCACATGGCTCTCCGTGGGGTGTGGGGAACAGAAGCTCTCCCTGGCTGCCCGTGGTCGCTGGCCCCACGGCAGCTGCCCTGCTCCCAGATCCGGGGTTCCAGGCTGGGGGGTGGGGCTGGGGCCTGAGCAGCTGGCAGAGCCTGGGGGCAGCGGGGCTAGGAGGCCAGCTGCGGCCCTGGAGTGGAGCAGAGAGCCGGACCCTCCCTTAACCCATTCCGTTCCTGCGGGGGCAGCTGCCTTCCCAGCCCTCAAACGGCTCCTCTTTCCTTCAGTGGCCTCATCGCCCCTTGAGACCTGGCGTCTCTGGCACACGGAGCAAGGACCGTAGTGGTTTGTGAGAAGTTTATTGGGTCTGTTTAAAAATTGCCAAGATTCGTCTACAGCTATGCCACCCTGAACGTGCCCGATCTCGTCTGATCTCGGACGCTAAGCAGGGTCGGGCCTGGTTAGTGCTTGGATGGGAGACCACCTAGGGAGACCAGGTGCTGTAGGTGTTTAAAAAAAAAATTGCAAAGGTTCGTATAAACATTCAGATCTCTGGCCTTCCAGGAAAAACCGAAAGATGGGACCCTGCTGGGCATACTCTGGGTGGCCGCTTT
>NW_011895731.1:4276-5388 GCF_000151845.1 Pteropus vampyrus | reverse complement strand
ATCGATGAGTCAATGAATGAGGCGAGAGATGGAATCAAGTCACCAGGTGGAAAGTCCAGCCAACTGGAAAGGTGACACGCTCACGCCAGATGCAGATCGGGATGATACAGTACAGATGAAACTCACAAAATGCATCAATAGCAAACGTTAAAACACATGTTTTACACCCAGTGATCTTTGCTCTTGTTACTATGATGACAAAGAAGATCATGAGATTTTAAAAACCGTATATTAAAATATCAATTTAAGGTTCAGAATTTCTATTTATATGGTTTTAGAGTAGTAAAATGTTAAAATTGTTAAAATGCATTTTAATATACTGATTAAACAGACTCAGACTAGATTCGAGTTACCATTTTACACTGATATAATGTCAACATAATTTCAATTTAAATAAATTTCCATATCTTTCCATCAGAATCTTGTTATTATTCAAGTTCATTACCTATGACTAAAGACTTACTTTATTTAGAGGTCATATGACTATGTTAGTTGTTAAGCATGCTTACGACATGCTTAAATTGAAATTTCTTAATTATAAATTTTAATTGAAATTAAAAAATTCTGCAGCGTGCCAGCACCTGGTGCAGTTCAGGTGCTGCGTGTCTTTGGAGGCCGCCGTGTCCCCTACACTCGAGAGCCTAGGAAGATAAGTCACTGCCTTCTTCAGTTCGATTCCACTTATTACTACAACTGTAAATGATGTTCAGAAATTCTACTTTGTCTGGCATGTCCTAAAAGCATCTTTTCTGCACCCAAGAAGCCTGTCCTGCCTGCGTCCTGAGAACTAGAGTTGTGACGGTGCCCGTCCTATTTCTCGGAAGTGACTTCCCGCACAGCGTGGCTATTGCAAACCAGCATTCATGTCATGAAAAATGTTTATTAGGCTGCTTTAGGGGCAAATATCACTATGGGAAACGAGGACTTAGGTTACTGATTGCATGCAGTTCAAGGATATGCACGTACCGACCACTCACGCCGGTGCGCGCTGACAAAAGTCATCGGAGAAAGGTTTTGGTTAGAGAGTGACCTCCGAACTCTGCCTGACTGACGGACAGTTGCACCGTGGTTTTGGCCCAGGGTCTAAAGAGCGCCCCCGCACTCCACGCTCG
>NW_011895731.1:0-521 GCF_000151845.1 Pteropus vampyrus | reverse complement strand
AAGCTTGTTAGCACCCCAAGGCTTGCTGTGTCACCATGTTTATGAGCTCACCAAGGATACCAAGGGCCCGCGTACACGTATGGCTTGGGTGTCGGGTCCATGTCAGGAAAGGCTTAATAGCCAGAGGTTTTGTTTCCTCATTTAAATAAAAGCCAAGCCAGTGGCGGGAAGGACAGTGTATCTGTCAGAGCTGACAGCTGACACAGGCCACCAAGCACACGGGGCTGTGGTTAAGAGCGTAACTTTGTGATCAGGGTGAGCTGCGTTGAAGTTAAACTTCAATTTTCTTAGCTATGATATAGAAATAATCACACCTACTCCACAGAGTGGCTATGGTTATTAGATTGGATTCTGCTAATAAAATGCTACAGACAGAGTTTGGTATATGATGAGGAATTAAACTGGGCGACGGTGTGTCCCCCCTGTAGAAGCCCCGTGGCTGCCTCCCTGCGTGCTGCCTGGCACTCGAGGAATAGTGTCTGGACGACGCAGACACGGCTGTCCCCAGAGAGACTCCTTAC
>NW_011895730.1:3834-5884 GCF_000151845.1 Pteropus vampyrus | reverse complement strand
GTGGATTAGGGATGACCCCAGGATTGAGGGCTGTTGAGAGGATTAAAGGGGGCAGTGGCCATAAACCCTGAGCACAGCGCTCACTGTGTGACTGCGCAGAGCCATTACAATCGTGCTGTGATCATGCACCTGTCACAGGAAGACTCACTGTGCTCTCCACCCCATTCCTTTTCCCACAGAACAATGTCACGAGGACACACACCTTCTGCAGGGGACGGCCCCCGGTGCCAGCCCTGCTCAGCTGCTGCAAGGCCGCTCACCCCACACCTCTGGCGCTCTCCTGCGACACAGCCTGGCCTGGCCTGCCCTGCCCGTGCCAGCCCTCCAGCCATTTCTTTCATTACTTTCTTCCGCGGGCACCTGGGCACTTAGCCGGGGACCACTCCCTGCCCGGCCCTGAGGATACCAAGTACGGGGCCCTGACCTCACGCCTGCCCCCCGGAGCCTCGGACGCTGACGCAGTCTGAATAAAGCAAACAAAGCCCACCGCTCCCAGCAAGGCTTTCTCCATGCTGTCCCCGCCTTCGCTGTCCCCGTGCCCGCGACCTGTCCGTGGGGCGCGTACTCTTCCATCTGAACACAAGTACGTGGAGTTGTTTAACGGGACTGTTATTTTTAAACGCACTGGACTGCAAAACATCAGAAAAGCAAATTTATGCCAGAGATTAAAAAAAAAATTCTAGCATACATCCTGAGACCAGGAGTCCCATTTCCAAGCTCCTAAACTCTGCATATAAACCATTTTCATCAATGTCCATGGCAACCGCCCAGAGTCCGACCCAAGTCCGACCACCGGCGACGCTCTGGGGGTGACCCTGTCCCATCCCAAACTCCTCCGAGCTTCCACTGTATTTAGTGACTAGCTCTGTCTTTCCCCAGGAGGAATACATGTCTCTGGAAGGAAAAAAAACTTTCTACCAAAACTATATAAACCTCCTAGAACCTAATCCTATGCCAGACACCTGAGGCCACAAAGAAATCCCTACTGCAGGCTCCAGCGGCCAGACCCAACGGGAGAATGAGAAGAATATTCAAACAGCGACAGCGACCCGCTCGGCCCGTCCCGCGTTTGATGACTGTCACGGCTACTGCCTCTGAACCACAGAAAAGAACCAGTGATGCACCCGCTTTCCCCCCAGAAAGGAGAAACGGGGCGCGGCCCGGCCTCGCCCCTGACAGGAGGGCCAGCGGATGCCCGCGCCCAGCCGTCACCCACTTCGGCCTCAGAGCGGCCCGCGCCTATCTGGATGTGAGAAGAACGGCTTCGCTCATCGTAACTTATTTATTGGAACGTCAGCGACTGAGTCTGTCCAGACTGGAGGCCACACCGTCCGCATTACACGGTGGGTCGCGTTATCCAGCTGACCAGCTTATGCATTTCTGAGGCACTTTTTTTAAAATAAGGAAACGAACTCTCCGTGCTTGATAGTTTTTCATTTTAATATCAAAACGTCAGCATAAAGGAAACGCAAGGGAAAATAACGCGGACAGGACGACGGGAAGAAGAGTCAATGTCCTCTTGGACCCTTTTCCTTTGGTCACTGTCCACACGATAAATAAATTCATAAGCAGGGAGGAAGGAAGCTGTTTTACGTAAGACTCTTGAAGCGTTACTCCGGTTTCGTCCGGCCATGGGTGAGCCAGCCCTCTCCCCACTAGAGGTGACACACACACACGAATGACAAGAATGTTCCACAGATCAATAGGATTGCATTGACCGGTGGGCAAATGTTTGACACTTCAAAACGGCACACCCGGCTTTGCGAAATCTGCGTGTGCACGTTAGAAGGCGGTCGAAACCACTTCTCCTTAAACCAGACCTTCGGTAAGAACGAAAGAGGCACATCACCACTGTCAGTGATCGCAAAGGTCGCGCGCGTCCAGCCTGTCCTGTGACCCTGTGACTGCGTGGCGCTCCCTGCGCCGCCCACACTCGGCCGCGGCCGCAGCTCTCGCGGGAGCTGGCGCGCTCTGCCACCTCTTCAGAAGCACGGCCGTCCCTCGGCCTTGTCTGCAGGGCGACTTTCCAGAGCGGGACGGGGGACAGACA
>NW_011895730.1:0-384 GCF_000151845.1 Pteropus vampyrus | reverse complement strand
CGTGCACCGTTTATTTCTCATGAGTTTGTTTCATCGCTGGCATTCCTTCTGGGTCATAAAACAGTTTTACGAGCTAGTAACAACTTTTGAACAAACCCTGCGAAGCTGACATGACTAATGGTTTCAGCATTCGGCATCGCGGACATATCCTGAAGCTCAAACACCGGCAGAGCAGCGCCCTGGACGCCACGCTCCACGGGCTCGTCACGAGCCACTGGTACCGCCGAACGCCTCCCGAAGACCCCTGCAGACGCGGAGAACACTTCAGAGACAGTGGAAACAGATTCCTCCACACCGGACGTTATCCTTAAAAACATTTAAAGTTCACTTGTCTAAGTTCATTTTACCAGAATGTTTTTCTCAGATGAGAAACATAATATTTAA
>NW_011895729.1:370-3173 GCF_000151845.1 Pteropus vampyrus | reverse complement strand
CACCCAGACTAAATGGCTAGACCCCTTTAGCCCCTGTAGCTTTAACGGCAAGTGTTCTGCTCTGCTCGGAAGGGTACCAGGTCAGGCAGCCAAATATCAGATGACAAAGTTTGGCAGAGTGCTCGCCAGGCCTTTACGATGCTTTATTTTAAAAGCATTGTAACACTTCGAGCTGATAGTCTGGCTCCTGGCAGGGCTTTCTTGCCTTAAGATTTTAAAGGCATATGGCGAAAGGGTGACAAACAAAATAATTGGACCTGCAGAGTACCTTGGAAATTAATCCTAGTCATAATCGTTGATGTCTTTGACTTACAGTATGTTTCATTACAAACAAGAGCCCAGACTCAACATTCGCACTGAGATGGGAAGACACCTCTCTGTTTAGACTCAGGCCAAGGTCGCTGGATGTGGCCCAGGGTGAAAAGGCATCAAGAATTTCAGATCACAACTACCTAGAAAGTGTGAGGAGACAAAATAATGCTGATAACCCAAAAGCTTTGAAATGTTACAGATCTAGATAACAGGTCACTCCATAATTATGTTTTTTTCTACATTAATATTGACTAGCTTTCCAAATACTAAAATTAAGTCACATTGTTATTAAATATTTGCCATTACATAATCCACAAAGTGGCTCAACCCCATATGGATAATCATGAGTTGTTCTGCCTAGATTCAAATACTGGCTCCACCACTTAATAACTAGCTCATGTCTGGCAGGTCACTTACCCTCTGTTACCTCAGTTTTCCCATCTGCCAATTGGGGATAATAGTAAATACCCACCTCATAAGGGCATTATGAGGGTAAAATGAATAAATACACGTAAGCGCTTAGAATGATGCCTGCTCCTTAGTATTCATTTAATAAAGTCATCTACGATTACTATTAGTATCATTATGTCATTGAGTAAAAACATTCTGGTCATTTTCTTGTTTGTGTTTCATCCTTCTAGAACCCCGCCAGCACTACAGGACCTCGGCGGGACGCTTCTTTTCAAAGAATTCTAAGGCAGAAGGCAGAGCTCTGGGACCCCAGCGGAGACCCACAGGGGACGTGGCCAGAGTCCAAGAGGTTGTTCTGCAAGAGTAGTAAGGCCTCTCGGGCCCCGGAGGGCACATCTGTCCTTCCCAGAGGCAGAAACCACCGCAGTTATCCCCAAGCAGCGCCTGCGACAGCAGGAGCCACTCAGTGAAGCCACAGCTCACTGAGCCTCAGCAGCCGCCACTGCAGAGGTGCGGCTGCCGGGAGACAGTGGACACTGCATCCGTCTGCCTGGAGGCAGCAGGCGGAGCGACCAGTGCCAGGGGCTCTGGTGGGGACACTGTGAGAAGGAACACATCCTCACAAGATGGGACTCCGCTCTCTCCAGTCCCTCATCCGCAGCCACAAAATCAGTGTAGGGACCACAGCAAGGGCACACTTCTAGTTTCTCCATAACCTGAGCATCTCAGAGTCACAAACCTGAACCTGAATAAACCTCAATGGCAATTTTCAAAAGTTTTCACCGAAACTCACTCCTTAACTGGCCATGCTGAGAGGCAGCCCCAGGCCCTTCTTTCTAAAAAGACTAAGTCTTTTCTGCTTTCACTGCAACAGAGACAGAAAGAGTAGACCCACAGGTGCCTCCCTGAAGCAAAGCACAGCAGCTGGGAGGCCCTATGCTCAGCCTTGGCAGGTGTGCTCTTCCAGAATCAGAAGCATGGCTATGACTGCCACCTTCGCCACTGCACTCTGGGGGACCCAATGCAGATATGGGGGAGGGGGGGGTGACCGAACTGCAGTGGACCCTGGGTGTGGGGCAGAAGACAACCTGGGTTTCAAAATACCGTTCTGGAAAAGCAAACCAACCACAAAAACAAGGGGAGAGAGAAGAAAGGAAAGAAGGAAGAGCACATGGATTTATCCTGGGAAACACCTCTTTCTCTTCCCAGCCTCATCGACAGCCCCCCCCCCCCAAGTGTCAGGTTCCAGTAGCTCGTGTGTGTGAATATACACTGACAGATACTGATCCACAACAGATATTGATCACATGAGGGGAGAAAATAACTTGAACTTCAGATTCATCCAGCAGTGCCCGATTCTCTTTCACTATCAGCCTCCCCACCTATTCTCAGGCGCTCCAAAACAAAACAAAACAAACAAAAACCAACTCAGGGGCAGGAAGGGAACTGCAGCTGAACCTGGCGGCACCTGCTTGCAGCGTTCGTGCCATCGACTTCGGATTATTTCTGCTTTCCAGAGACGCAGCTACCACCATGGGACTCAGTACAGCCCTAGAGGGAAACCGCCTGCACAGCGACAGTCACAGACCCTCCCCCGGAGACAGGCACCCCAGCGTGTGCGGCTGAGCCTCTGTGTCATGGACAGATGCTCAGGTGAGGCTCTGCCCACACGTGACCCTGCATACTGCGAAATTCGTCCCTTCCACAATCGCGTGGCCATCCAAAGTCTTGCCTACACCTCGTACGAGCATATGACAGTTCTGTAAGAATACGTGATGGAAGGGCAGGCATGGGAATGACCGAAGCCCCATCTCCTCGTGACTACATTCCTCGTCCACACGGTGCGCCCCTGCACACGGTGAGTAAACACGCACGGCCAGTAAATGGAAAATCCACCATCTCAGCCCCGAGTCACGCGTGGCGAGAAAGGAGTCAAGAGGGCGGCGGTGCCGGGGGAAGTGGAAAGTCGCCCCCGGCGGGGCTGTCCTCCCACAGTCCAGAGCCCCGCGCCCAGACGCGGTGCCTACCCGCGCCCGGGGGCGCAGACCCACGCGTGGGGCGCGCGGGGGGCTCCGCGGCG
>NW_011895729.1:0-320 GCF_000151845.1 Pteropus vampyrus | reverse complement strand
GAAGGGCAGGCATGGGAATGACCGAAGCCCCATCTCCTCGTGACTACATTCCTCGTCCACACGGTGCGCCCCTGCACACGGTGAGTAAACACGCATGGCCAGTAAATGGAAAATCCACCATCTCAGCTCCGAGTCACGCGTGGCGAGAAAGGAGTCAAGAGGGCGGCGGTGCCGGGGGAAGTGGAAAGTCGCCCGCCGGCGGGGCTGTCCTCCCACAGTCCAGAGCCCCGCGCCCGGGGGCGCAGACCCATGCGTGGGGCGCGCGGGGGGCTCCGCGGCGCCGAGACCCCCACAATGAAGACGCGGCGACCAGCCGGTTC
>NW_011895728.1:2367-3370 GCF_000151845.1 Pteropus vampyrus | reverse complement strand
CCCGAATGGATGATTGAAGGAAGAAAATGTATACATTCGATGGAATATTATTACCCCTTAAAAAAAGATGGAAATCCTGCCATCTGCCACAACACAGGTGAGCCTTGGGGACATCGTGCTGAGTGAAATAAGCCCGTCACAGAGGGACAAACGCTGCATGGCCCCCTTCTGTGAGGTGTAAGTCCAACGCCTAGAGGCAAAGACCAGAGTGAGGGTGACCAGGTGCGTGGGAAGAGGAGGGGGCGGCTGTCATTCGACAGGTATAAAGTGTCTGCTATGCAAGAGGAATGGGTGCTGAAGAAGTGCGGGCCCCCCGACTCCCCGCCCCGCACCCCCCACGTCTGTGCTGCGCTCTCATCTCAAGTTCTCCTACCACAAGAAAGTTTAAAATCTTTTCTAGAGACCCAAGTCCGCGCGAATCCATCCGTGGAGAACTGCTCTGTGCTGCCCCTGGCTTCCACCGACGGTCAGCTCCTGGCGGGTTGGGGAGCCTCTCTGACTCTGCTGGGCCATTCCCCCCGCTGAGGTGTCCGTTTATGCTAAGATAGTTCACGTTTCCCAGTGGCTGAGTTGGGAACTTACGAGACATTAATAGATAGAATGTAGATATAAATCTAACGCTGTTCCCTTTAGATTTAATGTGCGTATTTTAATGTACTGCTTCACTTATTCACACACGCACAGTCGCCTGTTGGATTTGCCCCCGTTGACACCGGTGTCATCCGTGAACTCAGTGCCTCTCCTGCCCTGATTGTCCACCTCAGCTTCCCTCGGTGAGGGAAAGTCACACACCTTCCTGGCCTCTCTGAACCTTCCCTGGGGAAATGGGTAATCACCTCACAGGCACCCGATTCCACCAGTAAGTCACATCTACGCTGTTGATTCACTTGAGGCACGCAGCAGATACACTGACAGGTGACAAGGAGACATGCCATTGAATGGAAGCTTCCGTCCTCACCAGCCATGTCACCTCCCAGCCCCTTGCCCTCTGTGGCCACCGTGC
>NW_011895728.1:0-1146 GCF_000151845.1 Pteropus vampyrus | reverse complement strand
GTGGGCAGTCTATTCTCCCAACTCAGTGTCACGGGGATGACTTAGAAACGAAAGCATGTATCAGTGGTTCTCAGAGCATGGTTCGGGACCAGCAGCCTCGGTGTCTGAGAACCTGACCCATTTCAGGCCCATTTCAGATCCACGGCATCAGAAACTGTGTTAACACCACCAGCACCACCGCCACCACCCCCAGGAAGGTTTCGGTGGGCATCGTGGCCAGAGAACCGCAGCTTCAGAGGGTGGGGGGGACTGCCGGGTGCCTGCTCAAGCGGGCGCCCACCCTCCTTGCTGGCGGACTCAGCTCGCGTTTAAGTGTCAGATGAGGAAGCTCCGCCCAGCAAGCGCTCGGGGCAGGCGGCTGGGAGTTCTCACTGCCCGCTCTCCTTTCTATGGTCCTTCTCCTCCTCGGCAGCCGGCACCACGGGAGTTCACGACCAGAACGGTTGCTGAAAAGTGGCGGGGGGGAGATAGATAGCAAAGAGACGGAGGGAGAGGGGGAGGCGAAAGGGAAAGGAAGAGGGAAAAGAGAAAGAGCATCTCCCGGATCTGGTTACGATGCAAATTCTGGTCCAGCGCGTCTGCGGCTGCGGCTGCGGCTGCGTTTCTAACACCCCGACGTTGGGGTAGAAACTGCCGGTCCCTGGACTCACCAAACGCCCCATCTTCACCGACGCTCATTTGGAGTCCAGCCCGAGACCCGGCGGCTGCCTCGCTCCAGCGCTGGAGGTTCTCCAGCCAAATGCACGGAATCAGCCGTCGGGACTGTGAAAACACCGCGTGCTCCCCATCCCCACGCACCCGAGTTTCCCATCTGGCACTGCAGGGGTGGGGCTGGAAAATTTGCATTTCTAACAAGACCCTGGGGGCATGCAAATAATGCTGACGTTTTGAGTACCGGTGCTCTAACTGGCAGAAAATTTTTCTGATATTTCTATAGATTACGTGGCAAAGGTAGCCTTTGTTTATTCTAGATGCTAATGATTCCTGGTGTTGATAAAGGGGGAAAAAGCTAATTATTTATCGCTTTACAAAACCGGGGACTGGAGGAGAACCAGGCCCTGAACCTCTAGAACACAATGCGACGCCACCACCTGCTGGTTGTCTCCGGAAGTGCAAGGGGCGGGCGGCCCGTGGGAAAATGGCTCG
>NW_011895727.1:4927-5779 GCF_000151845.1 Pteropus vampyrus | reverse complement strand
TATGGAACCTCAGGGAAGGGAGGGGACAGGGGATTTGCTGGCCTGTAGCCTCTCTTGGTGTCAGCAAGTTTTCCCTGTGGCCTCCTGCAGCCAGGGATGCTCTGAGAGGTTCTCCACACGCCCCCCCCACCATGCCCACCCACTCCACTCTGAGGGAAAACACTGGAACATCAGTCGGTTTCTCTGCACCCTAAGAAGAGATGAAGGGTTTGAGAAATCCGAATGTTATCTATCTATCTATCTATCTATCTATCATCTATCTATCTATCTATCTATCTATCTATCTATCTATCTATCTATCTATTTATTTATTTATTTTTTACCTCTTGGGGCTCCAGATCTAAATTCCTCACAGGCGCTGGCTTCCTAATTTCGGAAAAGGCATCTCCCTGTCTCACGAAAGGTGACTTCTGTTACTAAACAGAACCGACTTCTCACTCCACACTGCACAGGAAGTGGAGTAAGACCTCCAGG
The DNA here is from genome assembly GCF_000151845.1 of Pteropus vampyrus. Taxonomy (NCBI): domain Eukaryota; kingdom Metazoa; phylum Chordata; class Mammalia; order Chiroptera; family Pteropodidae; genus Pteropus; species Pteropus vampyrus. Next base: position 5,305 of record NW_011895727.1, on the reverse strand, counting down.
GTCTAGCTCAGCCTGCTTCCGGGGCCTTCTCGCCCCGCCACGTCCCATGCTCACACCCCATGCACAAGCCACGCCCCACCTGCTGTGGGCCTGGTGACGCGAAGGTGCGTGTGGCATGTTCTCGCCGTGGGTCACCTCTCGTGCAGGCCTCTCCTTGGGCGTCTCATGGGGCAGTGCCTGTCATCGTGTCTCCCTCCAAGCCCCTCAGCTGCCTGCGAGCTAGGTGCTCCCCAGCCCCTGCCCGAGACTGGCACGTGGCGTGTGGCTCTTCCTGCTGGATAACGGTGCTGCCTGCTCATCCAGGCAGAGCTTTCTTGCCACTTCGATTTCTGCTCTTCTTAACCCACATCCATTCGTGTCCATCCCTTCGCATGGTTT
>NW_011895727.1:0-2202 GCF_000151845.1 Pteropus vampyrus | reverse complement strand
GATAATGGCATAAGATTAAATTTCCCTTGTTGTACAAAGTTTTTGTATGTTCTGTACAAAGTTAACAGATGTCTGATTGATAGATTTTATTTTCCATGCTTTAAAAAAAAAAAATCACTAAGTCATCTCAAAACCCTCTACCAGTAGTGCAGTTCCTAACGAGACGTGCATAAACAGAGTGGGTGCTGTCTCAGCTTACCATTTCCTTGGGACTGTCCCTCCCGGAGACCTCAGTCCTCCTGCCCAGTCTGGATCGGCGCCTTCCAGGCCCCACTGCACATCTGTGGTTCTGGGATTCCCCTTGACCATCGTTCTAGAACTTCCTTTTGTCTTACTTCATGTTAAAGTGCCCATTTTCTGTATCCCATATCATTAGGTGTTTTGGTTTTGTTGGAGCAGAACATGTCTTTTGGAGAAAGGGTGAATAGGAGTTGCTATTTTTTGAGTATTTATGTGTCTGAGAACATCTTTATTTTACCCTTGAAGTGATTTATAGTTTGGCTGAATAACTAAGTGTAGGTTAGAAAAACTAGGAATTTTGACAAGATTTCCATGTCTGAGAAATGGTAGCATTAGGCTATTTTTCTCAACTTTCTCACTGAAAATAAGCACACATGCTGGATTAGGTACACACACACACACACACACACACACACACACACACACACACACACGCTCGCACACTCTTAAAGCATTGAATAACTGACAAAGTCATAAGAAATAATTAAATTAAAATCTAAGGGAGAATAGGAATCCAGAGAGCTAAGCGGAACAATGTTGCCCCGAAGACATTGGCCTTACTTGACAAACTTGAACCCAGAGGTTACATACACTGTTAAGGTAAGAGTGGACCAGAAGGACGTTCCATGCTTTCTCCAAGGAGACTTCGAATTGCCTAGACGCTGAGGAAAAGAGGGAGGAAAATGCACACCGTCCCTGAGAAATTGAAACCATGAGCCAGCTCTTGCATGAATCTGTAGCTCAAACTTGTGTCTCCTAGAAGGTCCAGAAATTCTCAACATAAATATATATATAATTTTAAAGTGGTCCCAGACCAGTAGTTCCTCTAGGAACTTGTCTGAAAGACAGCATATTCAGGATAGGTCTCAAAGGCTGCTCAAAAATATTCTTTCACTAATAATGAGCAGTATACAGTAAAAAGTAATTGTAATAATATTAACCAAATATACAAAGAAAAAAGTCATCAGAAGCAAAATCCAGCAGGAGAAGCAAGTTAACATTTTTAAAAAGAATAAATAGAATTTCTATAAAGGAAAAAAAATACAGCAATTGAAATTAGCTACGCAACTGGCCAGGTTAACAGAAGAATAGACAGAGCTAAAAAGAGAATTAGCGAAGCATAAGATGAACGAAAAAGATTATCCAGACCATAAGAGAGACAGAAAATATAGCAAATTTAAAGCATTAATTCATTGTCTTCTGATTTCTAGAGTTTCTGTTGAGAAATCTGATACTATTTTTGATTCTCGATTCTTTGTACATGACCTTTTTTCTTCTTGAAAACTTTTTTTGAGTTTTCAACAACTTATTTTATTTGTCTTCCTACTTCTGAGAGAATAAGCTTCAGAAGACTTATGAGGTGTTTTAGACAAACAGGTCCACACAAGAATATTTTGTAAAGAGTATATTAATCAGACACATATGATTTCTATTTCTCTCTAAATTTACAGAGATTTAACAATGAATGAAAAATACTCTTTAGGAAAAATGAGGTTTGGGTTTCATCCAATATAAAATGCTTTGAAAACTAGTTTCTTGAAAACTTTTTGAGTTTAAAAAATAACAATAAAAATAGTATAAAAAACTATTAAAAAAATCTCCAGCATTCTGAAACTAACAACGATATTTCTTTATGTGAGTCTTTTATTTAATTCATTGGCTCGGGCCCTTGGCGGACCCTTTTGTCTAGATTCTCAAGTTCTTCAGTTTTGGGAAATTTTACTTCGTTATTTCTTTGATAATTTTTATCCTGTTTCCTCTGATTTCTCTTTAAACTTTAATTCTTAAGTTATAGACCCTCCTGGATTATCATATCATTTTCGAACTATTTCTTTTTTATTATTTGCTCTTCTATACCTTTTAGTTTCTGGGATATTTGTTCATTTTAATTTTTCAATTATTATATCATTTTTAAGAATTTTATGATTATTAATCTTTTACTTTCTAAAACCTCTTTTTCTA
>NW_011895726.1:6422-7566 GCF_000151845.1 Pteropus vampyrus | reverse complement strand
AAAAAAAAAAAAAATCTACAGACATTGCTAAATGTCCCTTAGAAAACAAAATTGCTATACCAGTTGTGAAGTGCTGGTTCAAGACCCTTCTATTCCCCTTACTCCCAGACAGGAAAGAAGGCCAGGTACACAGCAGACCTCTACACCCTACATAAGTATGTCAATTTTGTCATTTATTATTCAAACCAAACCACTTCTTAGTGTTAAAAGGGATGCTATTAATAATTATCTTGAGAAAAGAGATTTAGACCAATACTATGCTAGCCGATGGGGAAAACTTATCACATCACCTATAAGCCACCTACAACCAAAAATGGTCTGAGAAAGTTTCTTACTCTGGGGACAGAGTGCCAAAGTGTAGACTGAGTGAAAGGAGTAATTTACAACTGCTCCTTTATGTTCATACTTTCAGTAAGTGGGTCTGTTTTACATTTCAAAGTTTTAGAGTGTTTAATTTAATGATAATGAGTTGGAGAGTTAAAGAGAATAATAGGAAGTTATCTTTAGGTTTTTGGCATCAGCTTGTAGAAGCCATTCTAGTACAATGGGATCTGATGTTCTCACAAGACAGACATAGATTTTATGTAATTCCCTGGTTCCCACAGAAAGGTGACCTGCTTTCCTTGGCAACACAGCTGCCTTGAGTTATTTTAGACTGTTTGGAAGGCTAGTAGTAACTTTGGACGTACTGTTTTCTTGTGATTATTTTACCTACCCATTGGCAAATATATCTGTTGTTGCTTTTTCTCAAAGACCCTAATTTCCCACATCCCATATCTTTGAGGATTAGATAGCATTGCCAGCAAATATATGTTGCAGGAAAATTTTACTAATTTTCAAAACATTCAATGTATAAGAAAGTATTTAGTTTTCGGTAAAGTAGAAAGCAATGAGAACAATGACAAAGCAGTGAAAAATGTTATAAAATATGATACTAAATATCAGTGTACCTTTATTGCATATCTTTTCAGTCTTAACAATTTAAAGCATGAAATTCTTTTTTACCCAACCAGTTCTTTATGCTAGTCAATAAAGACTAACTTCAAGTTTTTTACTAGTGAGAAAAAATAGTGTGACATTGTTCTTTTTAATAATATTATCTTGATAGTTTATATTTATAGTAATAAAAGCATTTTTAAAATAT
>NW_011895726.1:0-2257 GCF_000151845.1 Pteropus vampyrus | reverse complement strand
GGCAAATTTGCTGGTACATTCTGAGGTTTTCCACCTCCTGAGGGGACATGAATATTTTATGAATCTTCTCTCTCTAGCTTGCCCAGTGTTCCTACTGTGGTTGATCTTAGCCCTAGTCACTGAAATTTTGCACTTTTGGGTGAGGCACCTTCCCATGGAAAATATGTTTTTGTTGGCTTTTTCTAGGATATGCCACTGCTAAGGACCTCTGACCCTTCTTATTAGTCTTCACTGATTTGGTCACAGCTTCTGAATGTCTTTTCACAGGGCTCTGCTACCCTGAGCCTGATGTGGCATGACTTACAAATAATGTCAATTATAAGAATATTCTCTGCCTTATAGTTTTCCTGAAAATGCAGCTCAGCTTATAGGTTTTGGTTTACCGTTTCTTCAAATTATTCTGTGTGGTTTAAAGAAGAAAAATAAAAAAAATGTCCAAACAAATTGCCTCTGTATCCACACCAGAAGTCCTCTCATTCACTTTTTTAAAGTCATTCATATAATTTAATTTTTATATCAATAAATGTAAATACCATATTTATTATGTAATCTCTCTCTTTCTCCCCATCACCCTTCTCTAGGAAAGCATGTACATTGAAAAGAAAAAGATGGAGAGTATGAAAAATGAGACAGTAAATATTGAAGATTTGGATGTATCAACAAAAAATCTAGTAAGTTAAAAATGCAATAGACTTAGATGTCATTGGAGCAAGTTATTAAATAAGAAGAATCTAAATATGTATATTTTAGCTATGAAAAATAATATTTTTTTAAAAATTTTATTTTTATAAAATTATTTTTGTTGTGTTTATCCTTTAAAATGCTTTCTAATTTGCTTTTAACTTAAAATGTCATTTAAATTAACTTCTTAAACATGTATTTTTAAGTCAACATGCAAAACACTGAGTTAGATGCACTAAATATTAATAAACTGTGCCAACCTTCAAAATGAACTACCTGTATAAGAATATATACAGTATGTAGAAATATTATATGGGTTATTTTCTCACTGTATATTTTCTCTGCTCTACAGAAACCTGCTCTAGATAATCTGAATTATTTGGAAGAACATTTTTATTGTTAGAATTCTTATTAAACTACTGAATCTGAAAACTCTTCCGTTTTCTGTAAGGAAGGTTCAGATTCTCCATGATAGAAATTATTTTGGTCCAGTTTACTGTGGATTTTATTTGCTTTATATTTTTAATTGACTGCTTACAAATGTACTATTTTGAGAAAGAATGGCACAAAGTAGGCACCCAATAAATATTAGAGATTCTCAGTCTCTTATCCAAAATCTTTGGGGCCAGATGTGTTTCAGAACTCAGGCTTTTCATAGTATAGAAAGATAGATAGTTACAGATATAGCGTATCATATACCACTTCAGTGGAGTCTTGGCAGTACACAGTAATATTTCTAAAATAAAAGGGATGAAACACATATACATTAATTATAATGAAAATATCAAGAATAACACAAAGAAAACCTAAAGAAAGCCTCATGATCATTCTGACCATATTTAGTCATTCGAATGAGTTATGTTATAAAAAATTCTGATTGCAAAGGTTTTGGATTCCAAAGTGGTAGATAAAAGATTAGACCCGAGGTGAGAGATATATCTGCAGTGTACTAAATAGTTCAAAACACCTTTCGCACAAGACTAGAGAGTTCTTTAAAAATTTTAAGTGTCACCTACATGTCAGGAGACTATACATAGCTATAAGACATGTCACTATATGAATTCTATATATGAGATTTGGACTTGCTAGGTCCTGCCTTTGACTTAAGAATTAGCTTTTTTTTCACACTCACAATTCTTTTAAGTAATCAAAATTATGTACCCATTAAGTGTAAGATGATGTTACATCCCTTGAAATTAGGTTTACTTTTTCTTTTTTAGAGGAGAATATATAGCTAATAGTCATAAAACAATTTATATAAGCATGAAACAGTTTATATTTGAAGCATCAAATGAGTGAGAAGGGTGATAATTCTAGAGGAATTTAGCTATTAGAAGTGAGAATGACCTCAGTTTTTTCAGTACTCTGTAGTCTGCTCCCTTAAGTTCTCCAAAAAAACGTTTGAATCTAGCATTTGGATATGGTAATTGTCCTTGAAGTTCTGCAATCAAAACCATATATATATATATTTTTTTTTTTCTGAGGATTGTGTAGGTTGTGAGTGGGTTTGCACACACATGTATATGAGAGAATGAAAGAAATAGAGAGAGGAAGGGAGAGAAGAGAAAAGAAGGAA
>NW_011895725.1:3490-3856 GCF_000151845.1 Pteropus vampyrus | reverse complement strand
CCTCACCTGGGGACAGGTGGGCCAGCCGATCCGTCTGCCCCCGAGCCCTGACTCGGTCTGTCTTCGGCACCTCACGGCCTTTCCCCCAGCCCCCCCGACACCCTCCCACGGGAGGCCTCCCCAGAGACTTGCCCCAGGCAGAGCTCCAGGCTTTGGGACTTCCTGCTGCCTTCTGTCTACATCCTTAGGACACACTCTGCAAATCCAGCAAAACCAGCTAGGGCCGCTACCCCTCCAAGAATGGGGCTCCCCCGCCCTTCCCCAGGCGTGAGTCTGGGGGTGGAACCTCAGGCGCCTGGTAGCACAAGGCCCGGCCATCCGGCACAGGGCTTCCCACGCTATCCAGCCTCCTCGGGCCAGAACCAG
>NW_011895725.1:0-1806 GCF_000151845.1 Pteropus vampyrus | reverse complement strand
GGCCTGCGGCTCTCCAGCCGGCCGGGATTTACGTAGCTCCTCCTGGACGCGCCACCGAGCTGCTCACGTCTGAGACGTGCCGGCATGGCTGCTCCGGCGGGCGGCAGGGGCCCTGGCCGGAGAGGCCACAGGGGAGGAGGACACTCCAGCACGGCTGGCCTGTGCCAGAGAAGCCTCCTCCCATGCAGGGAAGAAGTTGCGGGGTGGGAAGGGGGTGGAGACAGCACGTAAAACATCGTGGAAGGGGAGCCGATTTGCCTCTCTCCTGAGTGTGTGTCCTGAACCCCTGACGTCCTGGAGCCCTGGGCCCCCCATCCTGTGAGGCAAGGAGCCCCCAGTTCTGCCTTCACACCGTCTCCCTGCCACCCCTGGGCTCAGGCCCTCAGGACGTCCAGGCCAGCTCCCTAGTGTCATTTCTTCACTGGCCTCTTCTAGCTGCTGCCCGTAGACCAGCCAGCCCCTGGACGTCCCTGGAGCAGGGCCCAGAGTGTGGCTCCTTCCCCCACGGTGACCTTGTACTTCCTCCCTAAATGTCCAGAGTCCCCATCTGCCCCCACCTGCCACTCCCGCCCTTCCGCCCGCTCCCTGCAGTGGGTCACACTCGGCCTTCACCCTGTCCCTCTTTCCTTCAGCCGGCTGGTGCTGTTCCTGACCCCACGTGGGTGCCCCGTGCCCGCCCCGCCCCCCACGCGCCCTGGCGTGCCCCTGGATCCAGGGCCTGGCCATTGTCCCTCCCCACCCCACCTGCTGGAACCTTCCGCTCCCCCGGTGTCTGCAGTGGGCAGCGTCGAGGGGCAGCACAGCACCTGGGCTCCTGGCCTCTCTGAGTTTGCCTTTCTTCCTGTGAAACGGGGCGGCCGGGACGGCCAAGCAAGGGCCCTGGCTCAAGAGCAGTGTTGCTTAGCCGCTGTCGGGAAAGGCGTCCTGGGGACAGACTTCTGGGCAGACCCAGGAGCGAGGTCCACTCGGCCTCTCAGCCTACAGTCTGGGGTGGGCGGCGGCGGGGGCTGGCTCCCCCAGGCCGGCCCCCCAGCCCCAGCCCCACCACCCCACCTCCTGCCTGCCTCTGGGGACACACTCTCAGGGGCAGAAAGACGACAGGAACACGCAGAAGGCCCCAGGCTCCGAGTGGAGACCTTTTTGCAGCTGCAGTTCCTTCTTGGGGAGTCACGGTGTTGGACCCTGAGGTCATCAAGGTCCCCTGCAGTTCTCCAATCCTCCGACTCGCCTACAACCCATTCCCCACTGTGCGTCCCCTTGAATACAGGGGGGCAGTGAACTCCCTCCTCCCTGGGCAGCCGGGGAGTCTTCCCAGGCAACTTTGTCCAGCCCGGCTCTGGAGTGAGTGTCGATGGCCCGTCTCTGAAGTGACCCCCGTGTGTCCAGCTCCCCATTCCCAGTGCCCACAGACCTTCCTCTCTGGGGCCCCCAGTGCTGACCTTGACCTCAGCAGGACACTGCTGGCACCGCCTGGAAAGCCCTGAGCCTGAGCCCGTTGCAGAGGCCAGTGCCGTGGGCACGCCTCCCGGGGACCCCCGCTCCCCACCAGCAGCACCGTGAGAATCTTCCCACTCAGAGCTCCAGGGAGGCCGTGCCCTCGGCCGGCTCAGACGTCAGCGGCTGTCCGGGCGGGTGTGGCCCCCGTGTCAGCGGCTGTCCGGGCGGGTACGGGCCCCGGGTCAGCGGCCGTGACCCACGGCGGCTCCAGGCAGCGTGTGCTCTTTCTGGTCACGGAGCTTTTCTCCCTCCGTGACGCAGGAAGCTGCTCTGACTCAGTCACCGTGTCTCACCACCTCTCACGGGCTG
>NW_011895724.1:3940-4452 GCF_000151845.1 Pteropus vampyrus | reverse complement strand
GTTAGTAGGTGACAGGTACTCAACGAGCAAGGATTTTCTTCACCTGACATCTCACAGGGAAGAGAAAAGTTTTTGTACAAAAGAAAGAGCAAGCATGCAGGTCTGAAACAGTTTGTATAAGGAATTTAGAAAAGCCTGCCATCCAGGGCCCCGAACTCACGCGGCTGACTCCCCGCCGTGGGCAGAGGACAGGGCGCCAGTGGGAAGCTGCCGCCTGGCGCCACTGCCTGCAGGAAAATGGCCCAAGCCCTGGACTCTGACACACTTGGGTTCACACCCTGACCCTGCCAAGTACCAGCCGTGGGACCCTGGGCGGGCACTTAACCTGAGCGTCAGTCTTCACTCATGACTCAGGAATCATGGCAGCTACTGGACAGTGACGCTGTGAGGGCTGATGACAGAAATGATCGTAAGGTGCCTGGGACACAGCAGGTGCTCCAAGAATGACACCTGCCACTCTTCAGCCAACGGGGCGAACCTGCTGTGAGCCATGGATGTGGCAGCAGCCGGGA
>NW_011895724.1:0-2133 GCF_000151845.1 Pteropus vampyrus | reverse complement strand
TGTTGAGGGCAATGTTTTGTTGGCACATGGCCAAGAGATCTGCACCAACATCTGGAACGACAGAAGGGCATGCCATCAAGTGCCAGCCATTGTGACACTTTTGTCTCTGTGTTTTTGCCTGGAGAGAGCTGTATCAACAGTGTGACCGCAGAAATGTGTGCAGCTGAACTGGAGTGTCTCCTGTGTGTTTTACTGCCAGAATTAACTACGTTCGCCGCGAGGCTCTTTTTAACGATCCTTTCTTTAAATAAAAGACGATCACCCTGGTGGGCGCAGATTCTGTGCGCACTCCGGAGGGAAGGGGTGACAGCTCCCCTTTTATACATTTTTAACTTCACGATGAGCCGGTGTCATGGTTCCCATTTCACAATGAAGAGACTCGAGCAAAGTCACGTATAACTAATGAGAGCAAAGGCTGGGGTTTGAACCCAAGTGTCTCTGTCAGAGCAGATTCAAACGGGCTGGAGGTACGCTCTCCTGCGCATGATTCACTGTCACTGCTGCCCATGTCTCCCCCGAGCCCTCTGCTACTCTGACCAGGTGGGGCTCCCTATCGTTCTATCAAGCAGTGGAATCTTGCTTGGGGGTGGGGGAGTGGGGAAGAGCATATAGCACTTAGCCAAAAATTCATTTTCGTTCAGGAGAATGCATGTGTGGAAGGTACTGAAAGTTACTGTTAATGACACCTGCCTGGCCCACTGTGGCTGTGGATGCCCCCACGCCACCCACTGCAGACTCCCCAGGGCCCAGACCATTGTCTCCATCCCAGGAACCACGCAGAGCCTGGTAAATGGTGGGGAGCTCCCTGCTCATGGAGGGGACAGCTCTGTCCCTTCTGCTAGGCTACTGGGTGAAGAGAATGTTGGTGGTGTGTGCCTAATAGCACACGACTGGTTCAGAAGTTTTTAAGCCTCTGTGATAGTTGTTGTGAAAACGAATCTTGTGTGGGATGCTAACATATGAAACAGACGAGAGGGGCAGCTCTGGCTGAGTGAAGGTGGGAAGCCTGGAGCCCTGGGGCTGTTCTTCCCCGCTTAGCACCTATGACCTTGGCCAGCCAATTGACCTAAGCTTCAGTCTGCTCATTTGGACAAAGGGATGGTAACACGCTCCCTGGTGACTGCAATGGTCGCGAAGTTACGACCAGGTGCTCACGCATGCGAAAGGCTGTGCTAACTGTAATGTGCCATCTAAACACAAGCTCTCTTCTTCACCCTGGTGAATCTCTCTCTCACGATAAGATGACAGGGTCATATCTTATTAGGCCGCGGGCACAGAACACAGCTCTTGGGTGCTGTATTATGGCTTGACGCTTCCAAGTGCTCGCTGGTAATCTACACGAAATTGTCAAGGAGCATCTAATAGGGTGGCGGCCTGCAGACTCCTGACCAATGATTCACTCGGGAAATCTGAAAAGTCTGCCCACATCAAGGCGATCCTAGCTTCCCCATTCCTATCTCAGGAGCAAAAGACCCGGGCCATTGAAAACGTGAACTAGGAATCCATGAAATGCAAACCACATCAGCAGGTACCATTTTCAACGGGCAAATTAACTAAAGACTTAAAATATAATACCTACCTGAGGAGATACTACTCTCATAAACCAGCACGTTGGCAAGTCTGGGGTACATGGTTGATGGCACTGCACTCATCGATTTGCTAGTTTTCATTAACTATGGTTATGCACGATGTTATCACTGGAGGGAGCTGGTGAAGGGTAGATGGCACTTTCTGTAATATTTTGGCAACTTCTGTGTGAATCTAATATTATTTCAAAATTAAAAATTAAAAAATAAATCATTCGGCAATGTGTATTAAAAGCTTGAGAAAGGCCATACCCGTTTTTAGCATAAAGATTAACTGACAGAGATGCATAAAGGTGCTCATTGTAGTGCAACTGACAAATGTAAAAACAAAAAAAACAAAAACAACCCACCAGAAAAATATGAGAATAACCAAAATGCAGTTAAAAAAAAAAAAGAAAGAAAGAAACAGTATTTGGATGGTTCATATTTATAAATAATTTTTAACGACATGGGAAAATAGTCTTAAAAATGTTTTCCAGTATTTTTGGCAGGAAACAGCACTAAACTGTTTGCTTTGAGATGTTATTTGGGAGCATAAACACACAAA
>NW_011895723.1:5792-8927 GCF_000151845.1 Pteropus vampyrus | reverse complement strand
GACATGAGGGCAGCCAGACTATCGGGATGGAGGGTCTTGCCGCCAGGGAAACAGGTGTCGATTAGGGACAGGAAGTAACGAATGGCACCGTCAGACTATGACCGGGTTTGGTGTGACGGTGGCTTCAGAGATGAGTGCCACCTTGGGTGGAGTCTGCACGAGAAGGCTTCTGAGAACCCTCCCACCTCTAAACACTTACTGCTCTAAATTGAGCAGATCGGGAGGCCACGAGACGGGCCCAGGGAACCCCAAATCACTGCTGCCCCTGGAGAAACAGGCTGCTACTGGGGTCTCGCATCCCGCATCTCAGTGACAGCCATGGTGGTGATGGCTGATATTCAGTGAGGACTTCCCTGTGCCAAACGCTGATGGCCTTCAGCAGATGATGTCACTTCATTGTCCCAGCTGAGGACCATTCATATTCCCACTTTATGGAAGGAGAGATCAAGGAACACAGAGCTCCCATAACTTGCCCAAAGTTCCACAGGTGGTACTATGGAAAAACTCTTGTCATTTTCAGCGGCTGACCTGATGCCCGAGGTGGCAAGGTCCACCTGCTCCCTTGGGCCTTGACTCCAGAGCAGAGAGGGCACACTGTGGCCCCCAGGCCAAATCCAGCCCGCTGCCCATTCTTGCACACCCGTGATGACACATGCTTTCTCAACAGCCGGAAAAATCAAAAGGGCTGTAGTATGTCACGACACGTAAAAATCACATGAAGTTCAAAGTTCAGCGTTCATCGATAAAGTTTTATCGAAACGCGTCCTCGCTCATTCGTTGACACGGGGCCGTTTGCAGACGAGCGGTCGCAACAGAGACTGCTGGACCCTCGAAGCCTAGAATAGTTATCGCCTGGCCCTTTGCGGAGAAAATGCGCGCCCCCTGCTCCTGAGACCAGACCGCAGGGGAGAGTCAGGTGGTCAGCATCGTCCCCACTTCTCACAGCCTTTCCAGGCTTCCTGTCGGTTCTTCCTCTTCTGAGCTCTGTGACCCTTGACCCACCACACCCATGGGCTCTCACTTTCCTCGGCCTCTCCTTTTAGGAGTCATCAGTCCGTACACACTGTGTATAGGGCGGGCAGATTTAGAAAAAGCAATCCCTAGTGTGTTAGCTCTTCTAAAAAAAATTTAACACCAGGAAACAGTGTCCTATTTCCAGGCCCCCTGGCACTGTTACGATCTCAAGAGCCAAAACGATTTGAGTCAGAAAAAAAAAAGTGAGAATTTTCCTCTCAGCACTGTCCTCTGGGATTGTGGGAAAACACAGGGCAGAAACAACCAGAATCTTGGCAACAGGGGGCCGGCCGCAGTGGCAAGAGCCTGGCCCCCTGGTCCGGCCTCAGGCCTTTGGAATGCTGGGCCCAGCGCCATCATTGCTTTAGAAGGAGAAAATAAAAAGGCACAGAATGTTCAGGAAAAAATGAAATCTTAAAAAGAAAAACCTGTTTTGTGTCCTCGTGAGGGTTTACAGTCAAGGGCTTAGCAGAGGCGGCGGGTTCGGGAAGCTGAGCCGGGTCCTTAATCCTGTTTTGGTCTGTCAATTACCAGAGCTGTGGACTGGTGTGTGTGTGTGTGTGTGTGTGTGTGTGGACTCTTTGATATCTATGCATTTCTCTCAAATGAAACTTTATCAAACTAGTTAGGATATTTCATAGCCTTTCTTTTAACAGCCAAATTGTAATTTACATAATGCCACATCGTCGGCATTTTAAGTCGTTTCTCATTTTTCGCTACCATAAAAAGATACTGCCATTGTACATTTTTGCGCTTGGCTCTTTGGCATCTTGCTCAATTATTTGCTTAGGATTCACCCAGAGAAGCTGAATCAGATGTTAACGCTCTCTCAAAAGGACTTGGGCACAGAGTGACAAATCGCTCTCCGACAGCACAGCAGGAAAGCGCCTGCCTCCCCCGTCCTTGCCAACTCGGGTATTTTCATTCTATTCCATTTTTTCACCCCCACCGAGTTGGGACGTTTTATTGTTTTTCATTTTTGTATTTTGTAACCAGGAAGGTTAACACTTTTCGTTTATGTTTTTGGCCATTTTTATTTTTTCCACTCTGAATTCGCTGTTTATGTTCATTGTTAACATATGGCTTCATCTTATTCTTATTGGTTTGCCAGAGCTCTTTATATATTAAAGATGTTAACTGTTTTTTTTAAGTTTGTCATTTGCCTTTTAGTTTTGTCTGAGACGCCAGTATATCAGAGTATGTTTTTTTACCATTCAGAGGTTTCGCATGTGTGTACAAATGCGTGTGTTTTAAGTACAAAAACCTAGCAATATTTTCTATTATAACTTTTGTCCCGGGAGTCATAATTATAAAGTCCTTTTCCGCCACCATCCCTCAAATTATAACAACGTCCTTTATATTTTCTTCCAAAATATTTAAAACATCACGTTTACATCTAAAAATTGAATTTATTTCAAACTTAATCTGCAACTTGAATCTAATATGTTCTCCTTTAGGCTCGGTGGGTCTGTAAACTGACTGTTATCTAGTTGGTCAATTTCTTTGAATAGCAATGTTCTCTGAAAAGTGAAAATAATGAAATCTCCTCTGCTTATTGTATCGTGAATAAACACGTTTTGAAAAGTATTAAGTGGCATGGCAGTATACACAATTATTACCAAATTCAACTTCAGAATGTCACAGGAGTGAGACCTAGAGATACAAGGGCTGAGAATTTCTTCCAGGACCTTGAGGAATGAAGATCTTCAGTTATAAGTAGCTCTGTTTCTTAAGGACGGATACATTCGCTAAAGCTTCCTAGGCCAGGTACAGGGAGACATTGGGATTGTTTGGAATAAAGGTATGGTTTAAACGTGTCAATGATACTTTACGCCTTTAGAAATCACAGAATTGACCTCACGTACTGTCGCAAAAAAGCAAAATGAAGTTCTACAACTTAAAAAGTAAGAAGTGGTTAATTATCAGCTTTTTCCGCGGAAAACTTGAGTTTCCTAATTTGCTTTGACTCTCCATACGCCTCATGCCCATATCATCATCAGTGTTACGCAAAACTCTCATGTTCATTGCATGGTATTGGCAAACTCTCACCCTTCATTTTCTCTAGTCAGAGTGGTGCAGAGATGGAATAGGTCGGTAGTGGACAGGCGGGCTACCCCACTT
>NW_011895723.1:0-2007 GCF_000151845.1 Pteropus vampyrus | reverse complement strand
GTGGCTGGCCGTGGCTGGGACAGGAGTATTTGGAGGCTGTGAGCTTTGTCCCCAGACAAGCGATTGTACCTTGGAGCTCCTTCAGCTCCCTGGCCACCCCCAAGCCATCGACCTGGGGGTAGTGACAACCTCACGGCTTGAGCCACCACACGGACATTGGGGTGGGTTGGCAGCACAGAGTAAAACCTGGTCTGAAAGATCTGAAGAACATGAGAGAAAGTTCTCCGGATCACCTCCCGACCCACTGCAGCCCCTCATAAGGCTGCCCCGAAACCCACTTTTACTAGAGCAAACACGGTGTGACATGGACAGCCTCTGCCTACGATGAGTGTATCGTGAGCCCGCTCCACGGTCGTGGTGCCCTGGGTCCTGGAGTCGCCCTGCTCCGTGGGACACTGCCCGGGTGTCACTGAGACCAGCATTGTGCTTGCTTCTGAAGCCTTCCTCGTCGCCTCCTTGGGGAGAGACAGGGGACAGCGCCGAGGAGGGTGGGGGCAGAGTTGGGACTTCTCTATTTCACCAAATTTAACCTTGGGTTCCAAGCACAGACGGTACCGTTTGAAAGTATGTCCCCGTGGGCTCGTGGTGTGCCCAGTAAACCTCGGCGTCACACACGGCTTTTAGCATGAGTCACCTCCCTGCTGGGAAAGAGAAAGCCAGAAATAAGGGCATTGCAGGACGGAGCGCGGGTCACCGAGCCACAGGGGAGAGGGCGGGGAGCAGCGGCTAAAGGCCACGCAGCGATTTTTCCACTGAGCTCTCCATGGAGACGGCGAAGATGCAAGTGAAGGTTAGCTGGGGACCGCTGTGCCACACGAGCTCCCGGAGGCGGGCTTGTTGGCGGAGGACGCCGTCCAGCCCAGCGTGCTGCCCACGAGCAGAGCAGAAGGAGCAACAGCGTTAACGAGGACCGACGTAAAGAAAAATGGCTCATCACGGCACCGAACGGCACGGGAGTTGGCGGAATCCCCTTCCTTGGGGGTCGGTGGGACAGACGACCGTGTTAGCTGCGGTGCTGTGGCCCCGTGTTGCATGTGACCCCCGGTTCTGCAGGCCGCCACCGTCGGAGCACCGCCAGGCGTGCGGGACATGAGGCCACGCTGGAGGGAAGCCCCAGCTCCAAGGGCTCGCCCGAGGAATGTGGACACTCTGCTCTCCTCTCGCCTGGCAGTGTCTCTCAGGGGTCACGTCCTCCCCTTGGCGATCAGTAAGGGTTTCTTGTCCGGATCCGGCCTATGGCCTTCACTGGCCACCATTTCCGTTGTCGTGGCCTCTCTTGCATCCATCTGAGCCTGACCGTTCTTCTGGTCGTTGGCGTGGGCCGCCCCGCAGCTGAAGGAATTAGGAAGGCTCCAGCCCCGGGGTCACCTAGTGTCTTCGTTGACAACGGTCCCCGTGTTCCCGGTGGATGCCGAGGTCAGTGGCAGGCCTACCCCGAGCACGTGCATCCACCAGACACCACGCCAAACGCTTCACACACGTTGTCGCGGTCGATCTTTGCCTCAGCCCCAAGAGCCGGAGGTTACTCTGGCCCTGGACCACAGATGGGCAGACGGCCAGCACCTCAACCCCGAGATCGGCTCTGGGGGGTGGGGGGTGGCCCCACCTGTGCTTCATGCTTAAGAGGACCTCTCACGGCGTCGCGGTGACCAGCCCACACTCTCCTCAAGCGTCCACTGGGTCACCGAGAACATGGTTCTCCAGCGGGTGGCACTGGTGTGTGATGCGTAGGTGGACCTTAGGCCTCGCCACAGGACACGTGCTGCCAGCTCTCGGTTTTCTTTTCATTACAATACAATTCAAAGACGTGAATAAGGGCTCAGGAAACAGGAAACAGAGGCGGTCTGAACAATAACAAAGGCTAAGATGCTGCCATCTAATATCGCCGTGCTCTGTTCCGTGAGGACTCAGACTTCCTAACAACCCCGGGAAGTAGGGACTATTATCAGCCCCCTTTTCTAGGCACAGAGAGGCTCGGCGACTTGCACGAGCTTGCACAGCTCCTAC
>NW_011895722.1:4309-6230 GCF_000151845.1 Pteropus vampyrus | reverse complement strand
ATGATTAAAACAATGAATATGGCCAAATAATGCATATAAAGATCACTTCTGATAGGGGAACAATCCAATGAACACTATACAGGAACTTCCACAATCATGCCATGTTAAGTGCTCCCTGGGAAAAATTCTTGTACTTGGACCAGCTCAAGAACAGCTGTCACAAGGAAGAGTGTTTGCCTTCTAATCCAGACCAATAAATAACAAACAAAATTGTAGGATACTCTGGTTCGTTCAAAAATTTTTTAAAAATCATATATAGATGCATGTTATAGTACCAAGTACTAATTTTTAATTAAGACTGATAGCAGAATAAAAACAGGAAACCAATACAGGTACGGTTAAGTCCTCGCTTAATGGCATCAATAGATTCTTGGAAACTCTGACTCTAAGTGAAATGATGTATAAGTAAACCAATTTTACCATGGGCTAATTGATATAAACAAGAATTAAGTTCTTACAGCATATTTCTGATGACAAAAACAACACCGAACTTCTATGTAAAGCCCCCAAACGCATTTAAGAAAGATGAATAAAAACAAGTAAGATAATTCTTTTCCAAACCACTTATTCCCGTTCAGTTGCAGGTGGCCAGACCCTATCCCTGCAGCTCAGGATGAAAGGCAGGAACCCACCTTGGACAGGACTCCCTTCTACTGCAGGGCCACTCACACACATACCCACCCACACTCACTCAGACTGGGACAATACAGACATGCCAATTAATCTAACGTTCACATTTTTGAGATGTGAGAGGAAACCAGATACGGAGATGCAGATGTGGGGAGAACATGAAAATGCCACACAGTCAGTGGCCCCAGCCTGGAATTGAATTTTTTTCTCATCAACATCACAAAACAAATGCTGAGTAACGACATTATTTGAGAATCTGCTATAAGACTTCCTTTAAAAAGTGATAAATACAAATTCAGTTCAATTTGACAACCATTTATTAAGCATTTTCTATCGGCAAAGTACTGAGCTGGGAGATGGGAAGAAAGGTTAGTAAGTGAATAACCCTGGTTCCTGTCCTGAGGAAGTATATATACAATTTAGTAAGAAAGATAGACAGGTAAACAACTAGCAAGGGAGAAAGGCAGGACCAAAGAACAGAAACGACATACTTAGGGGGAGGGAGGAAACCCAAAAGGGGCTTCAGTAAGGAAGTAACACTTGAGCTATGCCTTAAAAAGAATTTTTACCACTATTAATTCAGGAGTCATTCTATTTTCTTTGGCACACCTATAGTAGCTTCAAAAAATTAATTTATTGAAACTGGTTTTTCACATTATTTTTAAAAACAGACATTACACTTTCACTTTACTGCATGTAAGTTATAACAAAAATATTTAAAAACCACATATTGTAAAAATGAAAACAGTCATATAAAATTCAAGATGATGTACAATTTTAGGTTTGGGAAGAAAGGCCAAGTACATAGTGGTAAGGAGATAAGAGAAGAACTTGGAAACTCCATTGTAAGTTGTGGCTCAGATAAACTCTAGCCTAACAAGAGATAGAGGTCATAGAGGAGAAAGACTTTTCATAGCAAAACGAGCATTATGTATACATAACGCTGCTTTGAAGAAGGTTCAAAGACAAGAGCTAAACAGTGAGAATAAACAATTAACAGATAAGCATGATGGAGATGACAAGAGTCAGAAGAACAAGGGAAGTAAGTCGGTCTTGAACTCTCTGGAGAAATACTTGGTGAAATGAAGATTTTAGATTTAGTCAAAGGTCAAAAAAGAGGAGTTTCTAAACCATGCTCAGGATGACGAGGCATTACTGAAAGAACAAAATCTGAAAATGATTATTTTGATAATCCCTACTTCCTTTCCATTTTTATTGAAACTTCAGGACCCAACTCAATAAAGCAAGTTTTGCCTAACCACCTTACTGAAAATGATCACTCCCACTTTTT
>NW_011895722.1:0-2012 GCF_000151845.1 Pteropus vampyrus | reverse complement strand
TAGGTTAGAGCCACAGTTCCCAAACTGTGGTCTGTGGATCCTTTTGAGGGGTCCTTTAGATCAAAACTATTTTCATAAAACAGAACTATTTACCTTATTCACTGTATTGACATTTGCACTGATGGTACAAAAGCAATGGTGGGTACAATTGCTGGCATGTTTGTACTAATCAGGGCAGTAGCAACCAAACTATACTACAGTCATTGTATTCTTCCCCACTGCCATACATTCACAGTTAAAAAAAAAAAAAAAAAAAGCCAGTTTCAATTAACAATGCCTTTTATGAATACTTTTGTTTTGATGAAGACTAAAAATTCCTTTTCTTTTGATGAAAATGAAAATTACTAATTGCATTAAATCTCAACTCTTGAGAGCATATCTTTTTAATATTCTCTGTAATAAAATGGAAATCTGCACAAAAAACTTCTACTATATACTGATGTATGAAGGCTGCTCAAGGAGAAGCATTTGTGTAACTGGTTTGAGTTGTGATCTGAACTAGCTGCTTTTCCCATGGAATGCCATTTTTACCTAAAAGAACTAACAGGTAAACTGTGATTATTCATTTTGGGTATTTAAAAGACATTTTCCTGAAAATGAATAAAGTGGGCCTGTCACTTCAAGAAAAACAGCTGAGAGTATTTTTTACCAAGGATAAAATTCAAGCTTTTGAGCGAAAATTAGAATTTTGGAAAACCTGTATCTGCTATTATGAATCTGACAGATTCCCAATACTTGAGACTTTTTTGATGAAATTAGAGGTGATATATTAATAAGTGTGATCTTTTGATATTATATAAAGAAATGTCAACATCTAGAAAATCTGCATCAATAGTGAACCAATATTTTCCATATGACTGATACATGACACTATAAAATCATGCATGGGTAAAGTCTATTTGAAGTGCAAGACAGACCAATGGATTTTAATGTAACATAGTAAGAAAAGTTTAATGATATAGTTTCAGATTCTACATTTCAATTAACCCTAAGACTGCTACTTGTCAAGTTTTGGTATACTATCAAAGAATAACATAGATGATTATCCGGAAAGGCTATTTTAATAAAATAATTCTTCCTTTTCCAACTACATATGACTGTGTAAAGCCTGATTTCCTTCATACACTTCAATCAAAACAACATATTGTGACTACAACATATTAAATGCAAAAGCAGATGTGAGAATCCAGATAACTTCCATTCAGCCAGACATTAAAGAGACCTCCAGAAATGTAAACAATGCCATTCTGATCATTAAATTTTGTGTCTTGGTTATTTTCCATAAAATTATATTATTTATGTTAACATGTAATAGATTTATTGTTTTTAAATGAATTAAAACAAACATTAAAAATTCTTTCTCAGCTTTAATTACTAATATAGTACATATCAATAGACAAAACACAAATATAAATAAAAGCTCTTTGGGATTCTCAATTTTTAAGAGTGAAAAGGGGTCCTGAAAGCAAAAAGTTTGAGAACAGGAGAGTGGAACACTAGCCTAACACACTTCCCATAGTCTACCACAGGGTCAAGCCAATCTTCTATTCAGAAAAAGCCAGAATTATGGGATGGGAGGGGGTCTCCTTTAGCAAGGTTTCCATAATGCACCTTTGTCTCAAAGATCTACACTTAGTGGGACAGGAGTGAGGAAGCCTGAAGGATATAAGGGGACAAAAAAGAAGGATAAGACTTCATGAAAATCCCAGATTCTTGGACTTTTGTAAGATAGATAGTAAGGATCCAGTGGCTGGTCCATGTGTAAAAGATGTTTCAAGAATTCAAACATCTGAAAATAATAATCCCTTTGCAGAGAAGGGACTGATATGGAGTGAATTTTCTGTTTTTGCTGTTTGGCCTAAAGGCAAGCCATAGTCATAATGGTGTGGCTAACCACCAGAGATAAAATCTATTTGGCCTGAGGAACCAGGGAGTGGAGCCCAGGGGAACCACTGCCACCTGAGAGTGAGGGGAGAAACACAGATGGGAGAAAGCAACTAATTCTGTGAGGA
>NW_011895721.1:3054-5342 GCF_000151845.1 Pteropus vampyrus | reverse complement strand
GAGAGCGGGCTGCTCATTGAACGATGCGTGTAGAATTCAGTGGCGCCTCACCTGTCATGCGCTGAAAGGAAAAGACCCTGGAATTCTGTACCTAGTAAAGATCTCACTCGAAATGGAGTAAAGACTTCTTCAGGCATGTAAATGCTGAAATAACGTACATCCAACAGGCAGCCACTCCAAGAAAGAGTGAATATTTTGGGCAAAAGGAAAACACACTAGGTAGAAACCTGGATCCACGTAGAGGCTTGAAGAGGATGGGGGCGGTGACTATAGAAAGCTCGAGACCCTGCCTTTTATTTGTGATCTTTTAAAATTTAATTGATCGTTTATAGCAAAATAACGTAATTTGGGTTTAATAACGTGTAGAAGTGAAATACGTAACTGGTAGCGTAAAGAAGAGCAGAAATGGAAATATAATGTGGTGAGCAGGATGATGTCTCCTGCCCCCAAGGATATCAGGTCCTGATTCCTGGGGTTCGGTATAGATCTGGCCTTCTAAGGGGAAGGGTCTTTACGGATGCGACTAAGGAACTTGAGAGGGAGCGATTATCCTGGGTTATCTGAGTGGACCCTAGATGCAGTCACATGTATCCTTATAAAAGGAGGCAGAGGGGCAGTTTACACACACATGCACAAAGGCAGTGTGAAGGTAGATCAAGGACCTGTGAAGATGCTGGCTTCGAAGCTTAGAGCGATGCGGCCACAAGCCAAGGAATGCTAGCAGCCCCCAGTGCTGGGAGAGGCAAGGACCCATTCTCCCTACATCCTGTGGAGGGAGTACAGCACTGCCAGGACCTCGATTTGGCTCAGTGGTACTGATTTTGGACTTCTGGCCTCCAGAACTGTGAGAGAATCAATGTCAGTGTTTTTAAGCCACCCAGTTTTTGGTAATTTGTTACAGCAGCCACAGGAAGCTAATACAATGAAACAGTAATTAAAAGCACAGCAAAGACTTATAGCTAATAAACCAAAAAAATATAATCGTAAAACTATTTAACTCCAAGGAAGGCTGAAATAGGGATAAAGACAAATACAGAGCATATGGGACACGTAGGAAAGAAATAATACCATGGTAGATTTAAACCTAATTATATCAATAATGATATTAATTATAAAAGGTTTTTCAGATTAGCTGAAAAAGCAAGACCTAATATAGGCCGCCTATAAGAAAACCATTTTAAGTATTAAGGCACAAATAAAAGAATGGAAAGAGGTTTATCATACAGTGCTGATCAGATGAAAGCCAGATTGGTTGGTTATATTCATACACAGTGGATTTGTAATCAGGCTGTTACCAGGAGTAGGATGGTCGTTTCATAATGGTAAAGGCATCCATTCATCAGTGGGCGTCACCAGCCTAAGTGTTTCACTGCCTGTGTGCGGAGCTTCAAAAGTCCGTGAAGCAAAACCAATAGAACTGCGAGGGGAAGCAGACAAATCCAGTCAGAGTTTGCAGCAGCCTCTCTCTCAAATTCTCAGAACACACAGACATAAAATCTGCATCTAAAAGACTTGAAAAACTGTGTGTGTGTGTGTGTGTGTGTGTGTGTGTGTGTGTGTGTGTGTGTCCGACATCTCTAGGCACTCCCTGCAGAACAGCAGAAGACATTCTCAGGTGCTTCTCTTGGATGTTTGCCAAGATAAACCATATGCTGGGCTGTCAAACAGGTCTCTGAGTGTACAAGGACTCAAATCATACCAAA
Organism: Pteropus vampyrus; assembly: GCF_000151845.1. Taxonomy (NCBI): domain Eukaryota; kingdom Metazoa; phylum Chordata; class Mammalia; order Chiroptera; family Pteropodidae; genus Pteropus; species Pteropus vampyrus. The sequence goes on along the minus strand of NW_011895721.1, from coordinate 3,639 downwards.
CACATTATCTGACCTCAAGGGAATTAAGCGGGATTGTGTTACAGATAGTCTGGAAAAGCCTTAGATATGTAGAAAACCAGCACATTGCCATGTGACCCAAGGGTCAAAGAAGTCAAAAAGGGAAATTCGTAAGTATTTTTAATTGGTCGAAAATAAAAAGGATTTCAAAACTACTATGCTACTTTAGTATATTCATGGGAAATTAATAGCATTAAATGCCATTTTTGGAAGAAAGAAGGGTCTCAAGTCAGTGACCTCAGCTTCCGCCTTAAGAAACTTGAAAAAGAAGAGCAGATGAAACCCAAATTTAGCAGAATGGACATCATAAAGATAAGGATGGAAGTCAGTAAAATAGAAAACAAAGGTATATAGAAGGTCAGTAAACCCCAAAGCGGGTTCTTGGAAAAGAGTAAAATTAATAAGACCAAACAAAGTGAAGTCACAAATTACCAGTGAGGGCGATGAGGTCAGTATCAGTTGTGTAGATACTAAAAGAATTAGGAGAGGACGTTCTGAACAGCTTTATGCCAGCAAATTCGGCAACTTAGAAGAAATGGATGAGTTTCTTGGAAGCGCTTCTAAAGC
>NW_011895721.1:0-1734 GCF_000151845.1 Pteropus vampyrus | reverse complement strand
TTGGCAGAGAGCAGGTGGCTATCAGTGTCTTTTTTTTAATTGAGTTAAAATATACAAAAAGCAGTGATTTTAAGAAGTTTGAATTAAAATGTAAAAAAAGTGAGATTCGTCTTACAAGTACTAACTTTTTTAAAAAAAATAAACTTTGAAATTTTAGAATGGTTATAAGTTTACAGAAAAACTTATGAAGATAGCATAGTTTTCATGTACCCCACGTCCAGGTACCCCAGTTATTTGCATCTTACGTTACAGTGGAACATTTTTCACAATTAATCATTATTGATACACTGTTAACGTTAATTTTTATGTGACGTCCTCCTTTCTGTTCCAGAATCCCATCTAGGATACCAGACACCTCATCCCGTTTTGTCATCACGTTTTCTTAGGCTCTTCTTGGCTGTGACAATCTTTCTTTTTTCACTTAGAAATTCTCCAGAATTTCAGAAACTTCTGGGCATTGCCATGGAGCTTTTTCTGCTGTGCAGTGACGACGCAGAGTCGGATGTCAGGATGGTGGCTGACGAATGCCTCAACAAAGTCATAAAAGTAAGAGCCCTGTGGACAGTTCCCCAGGCTGTGCGCGCAGGGGTAGCGCCCTCTCGTGTGAGTGGCGAAGTCCTAGGGTGTGCGCGCGCGTTTCCCGTGGTGTGTGCTTCGGAGGCGCCCTGCGTCCCAGCGGGCTTGCTGCGCTGCTGAACCAGCAGGAGCTGGCTTTGCCCCTGCACCTGCGCCGTGCGTGGGTCATTGGTGGGTGTCGATGGTGGCCCCACATGCTCTTGGGGAAATGTCACTACCGGCGCCACCTTTTGTTTGGGCGTAGCCCAGAGAAACCGCGAGGCCCTGGGGAAGCAGGGGCTGGGCCAATGCAGCCGTCCTCGGTGTCTCTGGCCTCCCTCCCTTCGTCTCCTTTGTCTGCCCCTCCTAAGATCTGGGTAAGATGTGACTTCTACAGCAGTTCGTGTGACATGACTGGGCAGAAAGGAGTTCCCAGGCAAGGATGTGAAGCCAGAAAGCTGAAGCCACTTGGGTGATAGGTGAGGTAAGGAGGAAGCAGGGGACACTGGCTTCCGTTGTTGCTTCCTGATGCGGAGTTTGTGCCCACGATCACATGGCTTCCATCCGCTGTCCTCTTCTGTTTTCTGCCACCATGGGCGATAAAGTCCTTCTTCCATAATTCTTACTGGATTGGAAAAGTATCTTTGTGTTTGTCGTTCTGCCCTGCTCCTGGTTTGCGTCCCCCCCCATCCTGGTCACCGTCCTCCAGGCCACCTTTGAATCTGTGGCTGGGCCTTTTGAGTTGCATGTTCAGGCTTAGACCTTGTTCCCATCGTGGGCTAACCAGCCCGAAGAAGGTTCTCTGACACAGCTCCTGACACTCTCTCCAAAAACGATTTCTTGATCGTCATTAAGGAGCAGATGTTCCCGCTCCCTTCTCTGCGGGGACCCTTGTGGGTCGCAGCTTCTCACCTTTTCTTCTCTTTCCTCCACTCCCCGAGTCCAGGCCTGGAATCTAGATGAGGCTTTGAGAAGAGGTGGCATCTCTTCTCCTTGAAGGCTCCTTCCTGGTGATACGTGGCCAGGTGGACAGAGGCTGGCTGACTGTTTCCCTTCTTGTTAGGGTCTTGAAAACAAAACCTTTCTTTGGAGCCTTCCCAGCGGCTTCCTCTGGAGAGTGGCCACGTCATCCACTGGCTGAGAGATCACCCTTCTCCCGTCACAGGTCCGGCCTCCTTC
>NW_011895720.1:1859-3401 GCF_000151845.1 Pteropus vampyrus | reverse complement strand
GTAAAGGTGAGGCCCCTGCCTCTTGTGTCCTTAGGTGGGGTGAGAGGGCATGGTAGATTCCTGAGACATGATGTGCTGTCTAGGACAGGGGCAGCGGAAGCTACGACAGGGGGCAATTTCCTTGACAAGGGATGATAGAAATGCAAGAGTTTAAGCACGGCGAATCCTCGTGGGCTCTTTGAGAAACTGGGTCAGCTCCCGATGCCGAGTGCCCTCTCGCCTGGGGTTTATCTACCTGGAACAGCGTTTCACGCATCACAGATGTCATGACTGTCCCCCTGGGGACTGAATGGTCTGACGATGCTCCTCAAAGTTAATGATCGAAATTATGCCAAATCTCAAGGAAATGAGAATCAGAGAAAGTGTCCCTCACCCCACGCCACCCCCTTCCCTCTAGGCTGATGTTCTGAGACATGAAAACCAATCCACGCCGATAGGAACCCTGCGCTTTGCACGTGAAGGAAGGGTGTACCTGCAAGGAGGTGAGAGGGGGCTACGCGGGGCTCGGTCTTCTTGCTGCCAGAGCTCTCGGGAAAAGCTTTCATTCGGAGGGCAGGAAACATCGTGAACTGTGGATTCAGATGCCCAGGATCTAGCTACAAACTCAGAGCGTGACCTTGGGCATGTCGCTTCCCTTCGCTGGCTCTCAGTCTCTCCTCAAGGGTCAAATGAAGCCATTAGGCCAAGTGTATCAGTCAGGGGTCTCAGAGAAACAGAACCAGATATATATATATATACACACAGAGCCTGGGGCTGAAAGTGGAGTTCTGCCATGACGACAATCCTAAAATCTGTATCATGTTCCTAGTGCTAGGGTGAAGGGCATCGAGGAAAATTGTATCTTAGGAAGGAAATATGTCAATTCATCTTACTATCAAACAGCACAACACATGGTGAGGCTGCAGCTTGCACTCATCTGGGAGGCAGACCATGGGTTTACTGAACTGGCAATTCCAGGGCAGGCGTTGGAAAAATATCATTAGTGGTGTGCGTTGTTGCTAGTGGCTGGATGTGATAAGATCTTCTCAGAAGAGATGAGCCCAGACCAAAAAAAAAATGGGAAATAGTCCAGAAATTTGGGACTCTGAAAGGATGAAAAAAAAACAAAACCACAACTGCTTCTAGATCCAAAACGAGAAGAAATGCGATCAAAAGAGGCTTTCAGGTACAAAGTCCAGCCGCACTTCCTGGTAAAGGTCAAACCCGCAGCGAAGATCAGAGTAAGGATGTGGCTTGCCTACCTGCTGCTCCAGGTGACCTGGGGCCGCCTTTACGTTGGGTGGGCATGGGGCGAGGGAGCAAAGAAATGATGTGGATATGGGACTAGTTTCAAAACAAACTTTAGTTGCGGTTACTGAGGCACGGACCCAACTGGAAGCAAACGTAGCACAAACGCACTGGTTTTGAGGGACGTATTACCAAAGAAATCACACAGAGAGACTGGCACTTTTCACTGCTTAGGTCTCCAGACAATCCTTGCACCAAAACTTCTAGAACGCCCAAGAACCAAGCAGCCCCCAGGGAGGGCTTATTCTTCAATGG
>NW_011895720.1:0-354 GCF_000151845.1 Pteropus vampyrus | reverse complement strand
ATCAGCATGAGCAAAATCATGGTAGGAGGAATCATCTAGATTCCTTCTCCAAATTCCAGGCCGTAGAGGGGCCGGGGCCTAGTGTGGTGTGTGTGCGTGTGTGTGTGTGTGTGTGTGTGTGGTGTGTGCGTGAGTGTGTGTGAGTGTGTGTGATGTGTGCGTGAGTGTGTGTGATGTGTGCGTGAGTGTGTGTGAGTGTGTGTGAGTGTGGTGTGCGTGAGTGTGTGTGTGCGGTGTGCATGTGAGAGTGTGTGGTGTGTGTGAGTGTGTATGTGAGTGTGGTGTGTGTGAGTGTGTGTGGTGTGTGTGGTGTGTGTTGTATGTGTGTGAGTGTGTGTGAGTGTGGTGTGTGTG
>NW_011895719.1:6681-9773 GCF_000151845.1 Pteropus vampyrus | reverse complement strand
TTCTTTTTGTGCAGCTACCCCTGAGTTAATGGATTTTTGCTTTCTTTCTCCATACAAACATAGATACACATACCCACTTATATTTATGATTTATATGTATTTTATATCTGTGTCAATGCTGGTCTGTTTGCCCTGGATTATGTGTTATATTTTTGTTATTTAGATTCTTGGTTATTTGTTGTTATGTGTTATATATTTGTAATATGTATCTTGGAGAAGATTTATTGACTAAGGAGGCTAAACAAGATGATCTCTGAATGTCCATTCTTATTATCAGATATAGTGATTAAATGGTAACTTTCAATTCTTATGAGCTAGATTACTTCTAGCAATTCTATGGATTCTGAATAGGTAGTAAGGACTATCTTTACTAGATTTTTAAATTTTTTATTAATAGGTTTTATTCTCTTTTAGAAATTTCAGGTTTACAGAAAATTTGCACAGAAAGTACAGAGAGTTCCCATATGCCCCCTCTTTGACACCCCCCCATAGTTTCCTCTGTTATTAGCATCTTGCAATAGTGTGTACATTTAGTATAATTAATGAACTAATATTGACACATTATTGCCAACCAAGGTCCATGGTTTACTTTAAGGTTCACTTTTTGTGTTATAAGGTTCTATAGGTTGTGACAAATGTATAATGCTATGCATTACCCCATTACGGTTTTCACTATTCTAAAAATCTCCTGTGCTCCACTTATTCAATCATCCCTTCCTTCTTCCTTCAAAACCTCAGGCAACCACTGATCTCTTTACTGCCTGTATAGATTTGCTTTTCCTAGAATGTCATAGTTAGAATCATACAGTGCTAGACTTTTGGACTGGCTTCTTTCACTTAGCATTGTGTATTTAAGATTCCTTCATGTCTTTTTATGGCTTGATAGCTCATCTCTTCTTATCTTCAAGTAATATTCCATTTTGGGGTCTCCCCAAATCTGCCCTTGCTCTCTTTGGTGAATGTTCCATATGAGCTTGAGAAGAATGTATATTCTGCTCTTGTTGGATGAAATATTCTATAAATGTCAATTTAAACCATTTGATTGATGGTATCAGTCTATGTATGCCTCTTTCTTTGTGTATTGTGTGTATACTTTAAACTTAAATTTTTACTATTTTCATTTTCTTTTAGTAGTTGATTTTTATTAATTATGATTCTCATTTACCTTCACTTCATGTGATTTATTTTTGGTGGGTCAAACAACACCAGCAGCCCAGGTTACATAGTAACTTGGTGGCCTATAGTCAAACATTCCTGGAAGTCGGTTACAGTTCTTTCAGAGCCCCACACTCTGAGGGACTTCACATTTGGTTTAATGTTCTATTATTGTTTCTGTCTTTAAATTTATAATTATTTTATCTGCAAATTTGTGATTGGTACGTGAAGTTCAGAAGGGCAATGAAGCATGTCACAAACAGAGGAGATGTGAACAGTAAGCTCGTCTGCCTCTCCTTGCCTCTTCATTGCATATAGCCTTCACTTCAGTGTGCCCTGTAAGTACAGAATTTTGGTGGACTCAATGTGTGGAGCTTTACCAAAATTCAAAGGGTGTGCAAATTAAGCATGTTACACAGAATAAGCAGGGCCACTGATGGGCCAGAGAGGCAATGCTTTCCTTTGAAATAGGAGCTTGCTTCAAACATAAAGAAGGCAATGGCATTCTAAAAATAAATTACCAAGGAGCCCTATCCTATTCTTTCTTACTTGTGTTATCTCTCATATTAGCTAACCACTTAAAAAGAAAATGATGACAGTGGGAAAGGGAAACATAGGGCAACATATGGTTTCTTTTTCTTTCAGTTCTTCCTTATTCGTCAGGAAGTCGGAGGTAGAGAATGTTGGTAGAATGTGTGTAGATCACGAAGCAAAATAAAAAACAGGTGAGTTAGTTTTGTGCATCATCTCTAGCATTTTCGTAAGAACAAAATGCATATGCTTGTATTAGCTATAAATATGAATTGTGGAATTTCAGTGACTTAACATGAAAGTTAAATGCCCTTATATTTGCTTTAAAATTGCTATTAAACAATATAAAGACAAATAATAAAATTTATGTTAATACTTTAAAATTTTAATTATTATTTAATCATAATAACAATAAGTAGCAAATATAAAACACCATGACAAGTTAAGAGAAACACCATGAAAGAAAGAAAAAGATTTCAAATTTTAGTACTTTTAACCACACCTTTTTTTTTTTTTGCTTTTTGCACAAGGGCCCCACATTTTCATTTTTCATGGGGTCCTGAAAGTGACATAATCAGCCTTGAACTTTTGAAGAAAAAACATTTATTATAAAGAACAAAGGAGTTCATTGTACTGAAATGAAGATTTCCTTAAAAGATTTCCTGAAATTAATGACAACATGGCAACAGAGAAACAGTACAAGAAATTACAAAGAAAATGATAGATTTATTTGACAATTCAAATTTTAAAACTTTGGTACCTAAAGACAAATATTAAATTAATGAGAAATTGGTAAAATACTTGTAAAAATGACTGGTAAAGGATTAATAATTTTATAATGAGTTTTTCCAAATCAATATATAAAACATCCTAATAGATAATTGGCAGCATTTTTTAACAGACAATTCATAAAAGAAGAAATATAAAGTGTTAATCATGATAAGAAAAAATATAACTTCACTAATAAAATACTGAAAAAATTTTTAAGTGAGTTTGTTTTAAATATTAAGTTGACATTGGCTGATGTTCAATGAAATAATCATATACATCCATTGCTCGTGAACAAATCCAACTTAATAAAGACTCAATAAAAGCCTGGTTTGCCATGTATATTGGAAATTGTCAAAAAATTGTTATGCTTCAATCCAATAGTTAATTTTTAGGAATTTTATCAAAGCAAATCATGAGAGGTATGTTCAATATTTTTGTTTAAGGCTGCTGATTTTTATTTTTCATTATTATAAATAAGGTATGGTAGTAGTTTTAAAATATGTCCCCAAATTTTCAACTTCTCCCTCCAAAAGGGGAAGCCCAATTCACCTCCCCTTGAGCGAGGGCAGGACTTAGTGCCTTGCTTCTGAGCAGAATATGGTAGAAGTGATGGGTGTGTGACTGGATTATAAAAT